>NW_010549604.1:0-3736 GCF_000687285.1 Phaethon lepturus | reverse complement strand
GGAATGGCTGCCTGGTGTTGCACTTTGTAAGGAAGATATCTCTCACTCTCCAAGAATTATCCTAAAGCCAACCAGGCACATTACAGGAAATAAGGGGGAGATGTTATGCAATCATCTAGGGATACAAATGTGTAATACTTTGTGGAACACTATGAGTGAGATGGTCGATAAGACACTAATTCATTCCTATATTGGATCGCTGAAATTTTTCTGTATTAATATATTGATCTTGGCTAATATGATGATGCTGGTGAAAGCAAGCAGGAAAGTAACACAGTAGCCACAATAGCCTCCAAACACTCATGGCGTAATTACAAGGCAATAGGAGAAAACAGCAAATCAAGAGGCCATAAAGAAGTACAAAGTGAGTTGGCCCTGGGGAAGGTATTGATCAAGTGTGAGGAGCTTTTAAATGACATATTCCCCAAGAAAGTAGAGAAAAGGGTGTTGTAAGTTAAGTGATAGATTGAACCAATTGAGATCTATAGAAATTCTGAACAAACGTTAAATCTTTTTAGAAAAATGAATAGATATTTGCTAACTAACTGGTGATGGTGGTGATGGTTGTTTTTTAGCAAAACCTTTTACTTCTAAATTTACTTCAAAATTCTGTTTTGGAAGTGTCATGCTGAATGGTAATAGCCTTCTCACTCCCTGGGGAAATACAACACCAAGTGATGCAATCACAGTAAATGCACAGATTCTCATGATGTGTTTCAAGAGAATCATAATTCTGTGTAGAAAATTCTCATGGCATGAGGCTTAGCTAACAATCACTGAAGTTGTGTGAGTTAGTTAGAAAAGAACTGCAGTTGACCCACCAACTTTGATATCATCTTCCAAAAAACATCCTTTCAGTGTGGGTTGGCTTTGACCTGACAAGCTAGAGGTGAATGCTATACATCCCATTACCAATCTCCAGAGACCCAGTACATCTTTTATATCTTTTATTGAAAGTTAATAGCCCTGTAGGATATTGCTAACAGATATATAAAACCTCCAGGAATTTTTTAATCGGGCTTCTAAGGTACTCCAGGTTGAACTTCTGGCCTCCTAATTTTGGTTTTCTCAATTTATGTGACTTTCAAAGGTGTGTCTTAATATGAAAAGATGCAAGAACATTTCTAGATGTAGTTTTAACCCATTCCATAGTTTCTGTAACAGTGAATTAAACCACTCTTTGAAATACCTGGTAGCAATGGAAAATTTAAAGAAACTTCACTGGTGCCACATCTCAGCTCCACCTTTGAAATTCTTTCTCCTGCTGTGATAAATTTCGTAATGATCATCAAGTTTAATGTCAGGTCAGAGCCTTTATATATGTTTAAGGCAGATTAATCTTTCTCACTTTACCTTCTTATTTTAACACCATAGCCTTCAGGAAAACAATCTGGGTTGTTATGAAATGCTAGTGTCTACTGAAGCTGAAAAAATAATTGATTCTTTCAGGTTAAGGCTTTCAAATATCTCTTCACTGGTCCGATCTGGACCCTATTTGCTTTGATCAGTGCAATCATCTGTGATCCCAAGAGGTCCTTGTATTTAAGCTGATTCTTCTCTAGATATGAAGTAAAATCTGTGAACACTCAGCATAAAGTAGCAGCCCTGCCTTTCATTGTTGGGTTTTTATGATGGGATTCCAAAATGCTTCTGGCTCCACTTATGATGGGTCTTCACAGTAAGAATGGGGTGAAAAGAGAAGAAAAGAGGCGTACCAGGGTTACAAGAAGAGGGCAAAGAAAGGGGAATATGGAGTTGGTGTTTCTCCTTACCTGCCAGCAGAGATCACAGATCCCTTTTTCCTAACTACTGTGGTCAATAAATGGCACTGGCAAAAGCCTTGGCAAAAGCCTTGAGCAAGATCATCTGCCCTGGCCAGCTATATGGAGTTATATATATATATATATATATGTATATGTATATGTATATGTACATCCCCCCGGAGTCCTCTGTCAGTGCCTTTACCTTCCTCTTCGGGAGGAGGTTTCTCATCTATCACAACATTACCGTTCCAGGAATTAGAGAAAAAATGTGACCTTTCTTTCCACTGCATAGCTTTCCTTATGCCTGTTCTACAGAGAGGATAAAAATCAGTATAATGAAAATTGACCCTTCAGTGTAGGTGATCACATGTTATGATTTGTTGATTCAGCCCCGACAATCTATAGTAAAGATACTCATACAGCACTCGTTGCTCCCATCTCTGATTTGAGAAAGGTACATCTGCTCCTGCCAGGCAGATAGCTCCATATTCACTGGAGATAAGCACATGAATGCGTCTGGCTTACTCTGTATTTCTAAGGTGTTTACTTTTTCATGCTTCTTGCTCTTCTACCAGGTATTTTTATTATCTGTGGGAGAAAAGTTGCAATATGCTATTCTTCTTCTTTCATTCTTTTTTTTCAGAATCCTCCTCAGGAAATTTTATACAGTATTCTAGGCTTCTGCTTCAGGTTCTGAGCTGTTTCTTGTAAGAAGGATAGCTATAATTACTCTTCAAAGGTCCTAAATAATCAAAAGAAATAACCATAAGAAATGTAGTATTGCCAAATATGGAAAGTTTATAGTCATAAATTATAAAGTTAAACATTTATTTAGAGCTGACTATATTAGAAAAATGTAATTCACTGAAATTAAGATACCAGTTTATAACCATATGTTTGTTTGACAACAAACATACCATTGTGATAGCAAATATGTGATTGATTGCAATATTATAACATGTGCTTGAGCTATGTAACTTTCATAATATCAGTAGGATTACTCCAGTTCTGCTGTAGCATCTTCATTCTGGTATACACCAAACTATTATCTGCTTGCTTGCAATGTGCTCAAATCTAGGCAATCAGTTAAATAAAAAGTTAATCACAGGTTCTTGGAGACATAGAGTAATTTACAATCTCTGGAGTTCAACTAGTCCAATCCCCTGCTGAAAAACATGACCTGGTCCAATGAAGTTTTGAGTATATCCAGGGATGGAGATTGCAGATTCCACAGCACCTTTGGTCAATCTGTTCTAGCATTTGACCACATTCACAATGAAAGACATTTCCTTATACCTCATCAGAATTTCCATGCTGCAACTTGTGTTCATTTCTTTTCATCTTATCAGTGCACGTCCAAGAAGAAGCTGGAACCATAGATTTCTGTGTCCAATTTGCTGAAACGTTTCTGAATTATCTTCCTCTTCTGTGGGTAAAAACCAAAAAAACCCTCTGTGGTGGTTGAAGTTAGCAGCATTAGAAACATTCTAATGTCATTAACAAGCATTTCCCCACTTACTGAACTGTAATATTTTCTTAGTTTTGATCACCCTCTCTCACCATAAGAGCCGGTGCTCAGAAATGGAACCTGTAAAGAGAATAAAAGAACAACGGAAATTATCCCTACAAAAATAAAATATATTGAGTAGTTTTAATATTTTTTAGGTCCTGACCTTTCAAAAAATGGCTTTTAGGACTTGCTGGGAGATTTATCTACTTGTTTATTTTTTCACAGTGTTTTAGAAGCTCTAGTTCTGCTATAATGTTATTATACTATTGTTCTGAGTGACAGCAGACAAGGTCTTGTGACCTCATGCATGGGAAGGTTCTAAATAAAGAATACTATGTAAACAGGAACCCAATGTATATATAATGAAATATATATATGTGAAAGTACTGTTAAAACAGCCTTGGCAAGATTTCCTAGAATTAATTTTGTTTCTGGAATAATCTATTATTATTATTATTATTAT
>NW_010549603.1:0-10883 GCF_000687285.1 Phaethon lepturus | reverse complement strand
ACACTCCCACCCAGCTTGGTGTCATCTGCAGGTGTCAGGAGTGGGAAAAACAAAGACCAAACCCAGTAGCTTTTCAGGAAGCCAAATCAAACCAGTGTGTAGCTCACTCAACATGTTTCTTGCTGGCTTCTACTTTTAAGAGCCAGAAAAATAGAAATATTCAAGGCAAGAGAAAACAAAACCACAAGGCACAGTTCCTTTCCTTCTTCCCTGCACTCACACAGGAGCACACATGCCGATCTTGATAAACCCACCAGTAACGGATACTCTCTCTAGCAGTTGCTTGTCAGACACACAAAAAGCAAAAGGAAAAAAATAATGAAGCTTTATGAAAAAAACCTGTTATTTAAGCATTGCTGTAGTTTAACCCAGCAGGCAGCTAAACCCCACACAGCCGTTCGCTCGCTCCCTGCCCTCTCTGTGGGATGGGGGAAAGAATCGGGGGAAAAAAGTGAAATTCATGGGTTGAGATAACAGTTTAGGAGGACAGAAAAGGAAAGGAAATAATAACAATAATGATAAAAGAATATACAAAATATGTGATGAGTGATGCAATTGCTCACCACTTGTCAACTGATGCCCAGCCAGTTCCCGAGCAGCAGCCCCCGGCCAGCCTTCCCCCAGTTTACATACCCAGCGTGATGTCGTACGCTATGGAATATCCCTTGGGCCAGTTTGGGTCAGCTGTCCCGGCTGTGTCCCCTCCCAGCTCCTTGTGCCCCCCCGGCCTTCTCGCTGGCAGGGCAGTGTGAGAAGCTGAAATGTCCTTGACTTAGTGTAAACAGCAACAACTGAAACATCACTGTGTTACCAACATCGTTCTCATCCTGAAGCCAAAACACAGCACTATACCAGCTACCGGGAAAAAAATTAACTCAATCCGAGCCAAAACCAGCACACTGCCTGGTGAGGAGTTCACCACCACATAGAGCTAAAACACCTCTGGTTTTCCTCTGTATCCCCAACTCCCAAACCCCAAGGGTCGATCTGGAGCCTCCCCTGGTGCTTTCTGCCAGAGACTCCAGGTAGGGCCTTTCTCCCCGGCTGCGGTGCAGAGCACATTTTTAACACCCTGTCTTGCCCAAACTGGCCCAAGGGTGACTGTATCAGCTGTCTCCTGCTTCACTTGTACAAAGGCTTGTCATTGCTCACGGCCCCATTTGAAACCGTTCTTCTTCTGGGTCACTTGATAGAGAGGGCTTACGCTCAGGCTGTAATTTGGAATATGCATTCTATAAAAACCCACAACACCTAAGAAAGCTCGTGTTTCCTTCTTGCTGGGTGATGGGGACATAGCTCTTATTTTGTTGATCACATCCATTGGGCTCCGACGACATCCATCGTGCCATTTTACCCCTAAAAACTGGATGTCCTGTGAGGGTCCCTTGACCTTACTTTGGTTTACGGCAAAACTGGCTTTCAGAAGGATTTGGACTATTTTTTTCCCTTTCTCAAAAACTTCTTCTGCTGTGTTGCCCCATACAGTGACATCATCAATGTACTGCAGGTGCTCTGGAGCTTCACCCCGTTCCAGTGCAGTCTGGATCAGCCCATGGCACATGGTAGGGCTGTGTTTCCACCCCTGGGGCGGTCGGTTCCAGGTGTACTGGACACCCTCCCACGCGAAAGCAAACTGTGTCCTGCACTCTGCTGCCAAAGGGATTGAGAAAAACATGTTAGCAGTATCAGTCATGGAGTACCACTTGGCTGCCTTTGACTCCAGCTCATATTGAAGTTCTAACTCATATTGAAGTTCAACTTCTAACGGCACGGCAGCACTCAGCAGCAGCATCACTTCATCCAGGCCATGATAGTCTACTGTTGGTCTCCACTCTCTGTTAGACTTTCGCACTGGCCACATGGGGCTGTTTAAGGGTGAGCAAGTCTCGCTGATCACTCCTTGGCTCTCCAGTCAAGGAATTAGCTTATGGATGGGGATCAGGGAGTCTCGGTTGTTGCAGTATTGCTGCCGTTGCACTGTTACGGTAGCAATCAGCACTTGTTCTTCAACCCTCAGCAGCCCCACAATGGAAGGGTCTTCCGAGAGACCGGACAAGGTGGACAGCTGTTTAATTTCCTCCGTCTCCAAGGCAGCTATACCAAAAGCCCACCGGTACCCTTTCGGGTCCTTGAAATACCTTCTCCTGAGGTAGTCTATGCCTGGGATGCACGGAGCCTCTGGGCCACTCACAATGGGGTGCCTTTGCCACTCATTCCCAGTTAGGCTCACTTCGGCCTCCAATACTTATCCTAAGTCAGCTGTTGGGATCCCCCCTCCAGAAATACGGATGGGTTCTGTCTGTTTATAGCTTGATAGCATTAGGGTACACTGTGCACTGGTGTTCACTGGAGCCTTGTACTCTGGTGGGCCTGATCTGCCAGGGCATCGAATACACACAGTCCAATAAACCTGGCTGTCCCCTTCCTCTACCTGGCTGAAGGCAGGGCCCCTCTAGTCCTGGTCATAGTATTCGTTAGTCACTTCCTGCAAATACAAATCAGAAATCCCTTTATTAAGATCAGAAGTAAGATCTGCTCTGTCAGGTGAACTGCCCACTGGAAGCTGGAGCCGCAATCGGAGCAGCAATTTTCCTGAAAGAACCCCCTTTTGTGATTGCTTTTCCTTGCAAGTCATGTACCCATGCCTCTAGCATCAGGGTAGATTTTTCATCCCACTTCTTCATAGCCTCTCTGTGGTCACGCAGATAAAACCACAGGGTGGCCGGAGGTGTGTACCTTCTATATCCTCTATCTTGAGCAGAGGAACACTTACTCCTAATGGCTGAGATACTGGTCCATACAGGTGAGGAGTAGGACATACCCTCTTTGAATTGCTGGAACTCCCAGGACAGTTTCTCCACAGCCGAGATGCAAGCCCATAGGGAGGAAGAGAGACTTTCTTCATACTGCCGGAGTTGGCCAGTCAATTCATTCACCTTTGGACCCTATCCATCTTTCCAAGTCATTACAGACAATGAGTTGGCATATGATGACAGTGTGCTCCGTACAAACCTTCACCACACGGGTTGTGTGCACTTGACTTCATCTGGGTCTTTGGATAACCGCTCATTGTTCAGATCATCATAAATCACCTCCAGCACAGCCAGTTCCCTCAGGTACTGGATACATTTCTCCACGATGGTCCACTTGCCTGGGTGACATACAACACCTTCCTTGAAGGGATATGTTTCCTTCACACCTGACAGGAGTCGCCTCCAGAGGCTGAGGACTTGTGCCCCTTTTCCCATCGCTTTGTCAATACCCCCTGCCCTAGAAAGGGATCCCAGCTGCTTGGCTTCCCTACCCTCTAGTTTCAGGCTACGGGCCTGTTATCCATCCCAGTGCTGGAGCAGCCAGATGACAATGTGCTCGTCTGGACAATGGCTGAAGTCTTTTTGCCTATCTCGCAGCAATCCCTAATGCCTCAGGGGTAGGGATTGGGTGGTTACCACCTCGTTTATGAGTTCTGCCTCTTCCTCCTCCTGTTCTTGTGATGGCCCTGCTTTGGAGTAGTCTGCCTCGTCTGCTTCTTCCCTTAGTAACGGAAGAGTTTCTTACTCAGAAGAGTGTCTTCCCTTACTAAAAAACCTGACTTTCGCTTCCAATATTTCTTCTTGTGTATAAGGCCAACTGATACCGGCACAGGCTCCACCTCGTTTATGAGTTCTGCCTCTTCCTCCTCCTGTTCTTGTGATGGCCCTGCTTTGGAGTAGTCTGCCTCGTCTGCTTCTTCCCTTAGTAACGGAAGAGTTTCTTACTCAGAAGAGTGTCTTCCCTTACTAAAAAACCTGACTTTCGCTTCCAATATTTCTTCTTGTGTATAAGGCCAACTGATACCGGCACAGGCTCGTTCTCTGGTTCAGCTGCAGTGCCTGTTGCTGGGGTTGGATTCTCTTCCCCTTGAGGGTACTGAATAGTGTTGAACAGGGCTTGGTAGGCATGGGCCAGGCCCCAGCACGTTGCAGTGATTTGTGTGTCTCTGGAATTGCCAGGGTGACAGCATACATTTTCCCAAATATTTTACTATTGCTTCAGGACTCTGCACTCGTTCAGGGTGAAGTTCCAAAACATCGGAGGTGCCCACTGTCCTAGGTACTTGCCCATACTACCCCACACACCCTACCACTCATAACTATCCAGCCTTGGGGTAGATCTCTGGGTGGTATTCTTAAATACTTATTTAACTTTGAACAAGACCTGAAACATATTCAGGAGTAGGAGACATAGCAACAGGAACATGCCAGTTTGAACATCCCAAGGATATTCAAAATTCTCAAGAGCTACTATAACTAGCCTGGAGGAGAAGGGGAAGGGGAAGGAGAAAGGGAGGGTGAAGGAGTGGGGGAAAGTGTCCTCCCATGTCTCTGCCATAGATGGGTTCTCCGAGAGGAAAGGTAAAAAGTGTAATTATTAATAGTTTCTGAGAGATGGCTCCATAAGTATGGAGACGATGGCAATGCTGAGTGCAAATACCAGATGAGTCTCATGACCAGCCATTTTATCGTATCATAAGCCTGTGCTACAAAGTACAGCAGAATGCTAACCTTAACTCAGCTCCCAGAGGTGATAAACAGCACGAAGGGGAACACACGCTGAATGTAAGGTGTTACATAACACACCCCTGAGAACATATACAACTTTGAGAGCAAATAAATCAACACTGTGACCAGCGACCATTAAACTAATATAATGAATGCTTACAACAAATTTGTTCTAACATGCTCTGGTCAAATGTGTCGTTACCTCAACCCGTCAAGCACCATGCTGGGCACCAAAAGGACTGTTGTGGTCTAACCCAGCAGGCAGCTAAACACCACGCAGCCGTTCACTCACTCCCACCAGGGATGTAAAATTCATGGGCTGAGATAAAAACAGTTTAAGAGGACAGAAAAGGGAGGGAAAATAATAATAACAACAACGATGATAAAAGAATATACAAAATACATGATGTGCAATGCAATTGCTCACCACTTGTCAACTGATGCCCAGCCAGTTCCCGAGCAGCAGCCCCCGGCCAGCCTTCCCCCAGTTTACATACCCAGCGTGATGTCGTACGCTATGGAATATCCCTTGGGCCAGTTTGGGTCAGCTGTCCCGGCTGTGTCCCCTCCCAGCTCCTTGTGCCCCCCCGGCCTTCTCGCTGGCAGGGCAGTGTGAGAAGCTGAAATGTCCTTGACTTAGTGTAAACAGCAACAACTGAAACATCACTGTGTTACCAACATCGTTCTCATCCTGAAGCCAAAACACAGCACTATACCAGCTACTGGGAAGAAAATTAATTTGACCCCAGCCAAAACCAGGACAAGCATATAAAGAACACATATAGAAAACTAGTGGCAGGGGGAAAGATGGAATATGCATTTCTTAGAGAAGAGTCTTATTAAGCAGTAGCAACACGTTTTTACCCCTCACCAGACATAATGCAAGCGGGTATTCCCAAAATGATACATCTGTCCATTGTCTGCTACTCTCCAGAAAAGCCCCTGTGGATGCCAAAGCATACTTCTCTCCACTAACCCCTCACCTAGCATTACCAACCAGCAAAACGAATCCTGCCAGACTGACGGAAAAGGGTGTAACTCCTGAGAACCCCAAAATACAGCTGGATGCAAGTTTGTGTGAGCTCATCCTTACACACCACTGAAGATTTGCTGGTCCTTGGGGGAAAAAAGTCCAGTTCCTGCTGGGTCCCCACGGGCCACTTTTGATATTAGGGGAAAAAAAGTTATTCTAGCAGAGTACAAAAGTACACATTTTATTACAGAGCTGGAACAAGAAGAAACGCAACAAAATATATAATTTAAAAAAAAAAATCTAACTGGAAGACAGAGTGCTGCTTGGCTCTCGCAGCTTTCACCCTTTGGCTTCTTTGCCTTCTGGGCCATGACACAATTTCAGCACATTTAACTCTGCCCAAATATTGGCCTTCTGACAAAGGACAGAAGTTGGTTCTTTCAAACTGTACAGATTAATACTCACAAGCTGTTAAGTGCAAATAAATGTTCTTAAACAGGTCTTGGCTAAAAATCTTTGTTATTTTTCCCACAGTTTGGTTCAGCGATCCCATGTTTCAGAGGAAGTTAAGCCTGACGGTTCTTAGCTAACCTAGCTTAGAAACCCCGCTGGGATGCAAACCTTCCACCACTCATTTTTTCTGATTTGCTGTAACACACCCACCCTAGCTGCAGTGCACACAGGGTTAGGAGATTCTCACCTTCACCTGCCAGCCTCTGTTCACGGCTGACCTACGCAATCCTGTTAGGATGATTGATCTTCCTTGTTATGACATGTCTTTGACCATCTTAAAATTATACAAATAGTCTATAAGCAACAATTTTCAGCTCCTTCCAATGACTAGACTGTTCACACATAGCGGAAACATAAGCTTAACAGCAAGGGTGCTCCAACCATGTGACACCCCTACCTTCAGATAAACGCAACTATTTTTTGAAAGGAAATATTTTCACCAGCCATAGCCCAAGAGAAATAGAAGCAAAGGATCTGGGAGTTCCTTCACAAAAACATTGCCAGTTCTTCACCATCTGCATCTAGTGCATGTGGATTATGAATCAATTCAGATGAGCAACATCCATGTTACGGCCGTGGAGGACCAACTTGTTCTCAAACGCAAATATTGCTGGACCACACCAAGCAAAAGCAGCTCCAGATGTTCAGAACCAGCTCAAGCCAAAGGAAAGAGGCTGAGGCAGGTCTGGCAGAGCTTAACTACAGCCTACACCAAAAACAAGAGGGTGAAGCTTCCTGACATCCAGAAACTGGAAGGAGAGACAATATGGAGTGTATAGAGGGTATTTAGTCAACTAAAACCCATCTGGTTTCATCTCTTCTGGCTTACTGTCAGCTCTTCCAGACAGAAGTTGGCTCCTGTGGAGGTAGAAACCTGGCCTCATCGGCTAGAGAGCAGTGTCATGTACACATGCATGGTCAGCTCTTAGCAGCTAAGACTGAACCCAGGCTGTTAACTCCCCCTAAAAATGAATAAAAATAACTCTCAAGGACAGCAGAGTAGCCCTGAAGAAGCCTTAACAGAGCAGGGAGGCTCTGCCCTTCTCCCTTACACACATACTCCCTGAAGTATCTCTGTTGCCTTTTCCCAGCCTCTTATCTGGAGCAGCAGAGCAGCTGATTCAGGGGAAGTCTGCACACCACGATTAACATCAACCTTCTTTCTCCTTTGCTCACTAAAAATTAAGTGTTTTTATCTCCCTAACCTTAAGCTATATCGCTTTCTTAAGCCTGCGACATCAGGAATACAGACACGTGGCACCAGCACTCACCCGAGGAGCGCGTTCCCTGGTAAGCACGCTCTTGCCATTCACACCCGACACCATTACAAGCGCAGCAACAGTGACCCATTAAACACGGCAGCTGGGATGTTTGCTGTCGCCATTTCAATCCAACTCCCACCACAGGGATTTAACTCACAGCAGCAGAATCAACAAGAGACAGCACCGAGTGTTTTACATTAGGGCTTAGCCCAACAGAACACACCAGCAGTGCTACACGCTGCACCACGTCCCACACTAATTAATGAAATGATTCGCAGAATCGCGCCACGCGGAAATACGATCTCGCTGCAAACCAACATGCTGCCCCAAGTCCCTACTGGAGTGCTCACTGATTTAAGTTGGTTGGGGTTTTTTCCCCTCTGAGGGCAGCCGAGCAGAAGTCAGCAACCAAAGGCAGTCTGGAGGGAGAACAAGGGCCCCTAACAAGCAAATCTCCGAGGGGAAACACCTGGTGCTCAGCACACCCGATAGCACCGAGACAGCACGAAGTCACACGAATCCAGCAGCATTTTCCTGGAGGTGGGCAGGCATGGCTAATTACACAGCTGTAAGACCCCCGCTAAACCCAGTAATAATCCATTCCCATTTTCCTAGACACTTTCATGATACTCAGCAACATGCGATGACCTTTTAGCCAGCCTAGGTGGCAGCTGCCTCTGCTACTCCTAAGAACCCTTAAAAAAGTAAAACACGATTCAAGCAACCGTTATTTGCAAAGCATCTCTGACTTCTCTCATTCATAAGTCTGCATAATCGTGTTTGCAAAGAGGTATTTAAATTTTATTTTCACTACTTCTAAAGATTCCAAGATAGACCAACATATAATCATGAAATTCTAGATAAAATGAAAATGTAGTATCATAACTATATACTTCACAGGCAATTATATAAAAGTGAATGTATTATCTGGTGTTGTGGTTTAACCCGGCAGGCAGCTAAACACCACACAGCCGTCTGCTCATTCCCCACCCTCCCAGTGGGATCGGAGAGAGAATCGGGGAAAAAATAAGTAAAATGGGTTGAGGTAAAGACAGTTTAATACAACGGAAAAGGAAGGGAAAATAAAAATAATGATAAAAGAACATACAAAATAAGTGATGCGCAATGCAATTGCTCACCACTCACCAACTGATGCCCAGCCAGTTCCCGAGCAGCGGCCCTGGCCAGCGTTCCCTTAGTTTATAATACCGAGCGTGAGGTTGTACAGCACAGAATATCCCTTTGGCCAGCCTGGGTCAGCCATCCCGGCTGTGTCTCCTCCCAGCTCCTTGCGCTCCCACAGCCTCCACGCTGGCAGGGCAGTGTGAGAAGCTGAAAAGTCCTTGACCTAGTGAAAACATTGCTTAGCAACAACTAAAACATCACTGTGTTATCAACATTATTCTCATCCTGAAGCCAAAACACAGCACTATACCAGCTACTGGCAAGAAAATGAACTCAAACGCAGTCAATATCAGGACACCTGGCTTGGAGTAGTTAAGAAATCATTAGTGTAAAACTCCATTTCTGTATTAAAGCCAG
Source organism: Phaethon lepturus (assembly GCF_000687285.1). Taxonomy (NCBI): domain Eukaryota; kingdom Metazoa; phylum Chordata; class Aves; order Phaethontiformes; family Phaethontidae; genus Phaethon; species Phaethon lepturus. Next base: position 2,052 of record NW_010549603.1, on the reverse strand, counting down.
ATAGACTAGGGGAACAATTCACTTAGATTTTAAGCACGCAGTGTCCTACTTGCAGCACCTCGGCATTTGTGAATTACAGTGAAACTATGTAAATAAAATGAAATATTAATCACAGCAGTCCTGACCATCCGATAATTGCTGTCTTTACCAGTGTAATTATGTTTACGAAGTCAACATGACGATCATGTTAAGTAACAATTACTTTAGTTCTGTACATGTCCATCAACACTTACACAAAATATTTGAGAAGTGAATTAGTCTAAACTCTACTGGTATTTATTTACTTATAACAAAATTGGTGCTGGCACTTTTTCCAGAGTGAGAAGTTGTCGTCCTTGCTAGCGTAGGCTGGTCCTTTGGATTTATATGTCATACTGCAATGGTCACAGGAAACAAAAGGCTCAAATCAATTTAAGGGCAAACAAAACCCCTCTAATTCCTCCAGGGTTCCCACAAAGAGCTAAACTGACAGTAAACACCCAGTAGTGTTTTAATACCTTGAAAAAAATAATCCAGTTAGTATATAGCCAATATCCGAAGTGCACACCTTTGCACGGTAGCTTCATGCAGTGAACTGCCCTGTGTCCGCACCGGTTGCTGCTGCCCAGCACTGCAAGCATCAGGGCACTCTGCGAAACCTGAGAAACTCGTCACCCTGTCACTCTTCAGCAGTAACCAGTCTCCTCTGTTTTGTCACTTAATTCCCCCTGCATCTCTCTCCTTCGTTTCTATTACTGTATTTAACCAAATGAAACAGAACAACGATTTCCATGGAATCAATTACACGTGTTCTTCCTTGAATCAAAGCATTTATGTCAATCCTATTAGAAGTCTCTCTCCAGCCAGGATGCGAGACATGAAATAAAAGTCAATCCTATAAGGAAGAGTTTGGGAATCTGTCAGTAACATTTTGTCAGAAAATTAGGAATTCACTGCCTTTCCAGAGGAACAAGAGTTTCAACCAAACTTCTCTGAAAAGGCTCTCATGTCCTCACAGGTAAGACAAAGAGCTGCCAGTAGCCTCTTACCAGGCCATATAGGGGACAAGCTTTTGCACCGTCTAATTTACCTAATGGATTCAGAAGCCTTTCTTTTTGTGGGTTCTTTTTTTAATATATTTTATAGTGGTTTGTTATTTTAATTGCAGAGTTTAATTCAGACAAGGAGAAACAAATATTAGGCATCTTTAACAACATAGTCTGAAAGTTGCTCCTCATTAACCCAAAGATTTATATACACTGCCAACAACACAGATGCACAATTAGCTTAGAAGGGGACGGCTGCGCTCATTAAACAATCACTGTGTGGATGTTTCTCTCAAGCAACTTATGAGCCAAACGTTTGACAAAAGAAGCCTGCAAACACAGAACTGGAAACACAACAAGTGATACCCAAAACTTTGTGATTATTAGAAACACTGTCAGGAACCCAAGAGAGGCAGGTAACATTACACACCCAGACAGGCATACGATTTTATGTTGACCTCCCTTAAACATCAGGTTGAGAGACTTTGGTAATGATTATTCTTTGTTGGCTAGGGAGTCCTTTGCTGCTGGCTGCTTTGCTGTGCAAAAGCCCACCTTTGCTGAATCATAGAATAGTTTGGGTTGGAAGGGACCATCTAGTCCACCCCCCCTGCCATGAGCAGGGACATCTTCAACGAGATAAGGGTGCACAGAGCTGACCTGGAATATTTCCAGGGATGGGGCATCAACCACCTCTCTGAGCAACCTGGGCCAGTGCTTCACCATCCTTGTTGTAAAGGAGTTTTTCCTTAGATCTAGTCTAAATCTGACCTCTTTTAGTTTAAAACCATCACTCCATGTTCTATCGCAACAGGCCCTGCTAAAAAGTCTGTCACCATCTTTCCTGTAGGCCCCCTTTCAGTCCTGACCGGCTGCAATAAGGTCTCCCCGGAGCCTTCTCCTGGCTGAGCCCCCCCAGCTCTCCCAGCCTGTCCTCCCAGCAGAGCTGGTCCAGCCCTCGGAGCATTGCTGGGGCCTCCTCTGGCCCCGCTCCAGCAGGTCCATGTCTGTCCTTTGCCGAGGGCTT
>NW_010549602.1:0-1766 GCF_000687285.1 Phaethon lepturus | reverse complement strand
AAATTAATTTCCCTGAGTCGAGCCTGTTTTGTCCGTGACTGTCACTGGTGAGTGATCTCTCCCTGCCTTTATCTCGACCCACAAGTCTTTTATTAACTTTTCTCTCCCCCGTCCAGCTGAGGAGGGCAGTGACAGAGCGGTTTTGGTGGGCACCTGGCATCCAAGATCAACCCACCAAAACATAATAAACGGGATAGGTCACAGTACAGACCCCTAAAGAAGTCCACATGGTACTGGCCTCCACATTGGGTACAACCCATTAATTACTGAGCCTGATGACCCAGACAGTTACTTTCCCAAATCTCATTGCCCACTCAGGCAGCCCTTAATATCCCAACGTGTATAGAAGGAAGTTGTCAGAGACAATGTCAAAAGCCTTGCTAAACTCAAGGTAGATGTCATCATATCTCTCTCTCATCAGCAATTCAGGGCTTTTATTGTCTTAAGAACCAAAATACTCCCTTCAGCCACAGCATGTTTAGCATCACATATTCTCTTCAGATTTCTCACTCTGAGACTAGATTTCCCCCTCAGCCTGTAGCCCTGTCATTATGTGATCCTCGCTATAACCTTAATAACTTAACTTCATCTTTATCTTTGGCTATGTTTAAAATACTCATTGCTGGCTGGAACCCAACTCACTGAAATATTAAGACTGCTGTGTTTCCATGACCTATTCTCATATTCTTTCTGGCATGTTATGTAGTATTTATTATGGAGCTGCCAATCAGACAAAGAAACAGACATGTTCGCTTTTTTTGTTATTGCTATCGTCTGTTCTGGATAATGCAGACTTTACGAGAATCACCAGGAGCTACATTTTAATGAGGTTTTGCTTTAGTTTCTCCATAGGCACATCAGTAGCACCACTGAATCTGAAGACAACACGGACTGGAGACTTTCTACTAGATGTGTAGTTAATTCTTTCTGTTAACAGTCTCTCTGCTGGCAGTAGTACCTATTCATATCTTTTTTACATTGTGCTCTACCTAAAAGTTATGATCTGTGTGACCCTACTTCTCTCCTACTCCTACAGTTTTGTCTGGTTTGCTTTGTTCAGTGTGAAAGCAGAAGAGGAGACCATTTCTTTGACTGCAAAAGCAGCAGAGAGATATTCTGTGTTAAAGAAATGTTCATAGATAGGATGTTAAAAAGTTTCCTTTCTTGGGTTACTTGCCTCATTTGCAAGTTACCTGTATGATTTTTATTTTTTTAATATTGTTGACAATGAGTAAGGATAGCAGTAACTTTTTCATCCCAAACAAAATACCCAGTGAAACACGTGAGCTGGCAAGAGAGAATTCATGACCCTCCAAACTTGGATCTCAGGTAGAAGTATCATTTAATAATCTCTTACATCAAATCTAATGAGAAAGTCAAGAATATGCCTTAAGAAAGGTGTAATTTAAAGAGCAGAAACTGTACTTGTTCATGTGAATCACATTTGTAGTGCACAAGAAAAAAAAAACATGTTTCATTTCCCATTAATGTCTTTACCTTGCACTTTATGAGATTTCTTTTTGTACTGGTTTTGGCTGCATGTCATGGGTTGACTTGGCTGGACACCAGGTGCCCACCAGAGCCGCTCTGTCACTGCCCTGCTCAGCTGGACGGGGAGAGAAAGTATAACGAAAGGCTCCTGGGTCAAGATACGGGCAGGGAGAGATCACTCAGCAGTTACTGTCACGGGCAAAACGGACTCAACTCAGGGAAATTAACTTAATTTATTACTAACCAAATCGGAGTAGGGTAATGAGAAATAAACC
>NW_010549601.1:56350-82899 GCF_000687285.1 Phaethon lepturus | reverse complement strand
ACCTTAATGATTCTGTGATTCTGTGAAAAGTCTACTTTGGACCAAAGAGGTCTTCTTTCATATATCAGAGAGAGAGTGAAGGAAAACAAAAAGACAAACTTTCCTGCATAGCACAAGGCACTAGAAAATCCTTAAGAAGACATTCAAGAAACAACTTTAAAATTTATGAGCTAGGATAAACAGAGCCAATGGGGAAGGATGGTTGCTATTGAACTTATAGCATACAAGATAACATGCTTCCATGGAATTGGAATGTAGTCACTAAGGAGAGGGAGAGGAAAATTATTAGAAAGCAGAAAGTAGAAAAATGGAAGTTCAAAATAGTTTTGAAATGGTTGAAGTATGACTATCATAAAGAGGCTGCACTAATGCATTGTATTAGGAGTCTTCTTTTGTTGACATGCAGTTAAAAAAGAGTCAAGAAATTATCAGTTCCTTTGAAGTTCAATTTTAAAAGCTCTGTTCTTGTAGTTCCATATGAGTAATGTGACAAAAGACAGTCTTCTCCTATATTCCTAAAAAAATTACGCATAGCAGTATCTTTAATCTTGCTCTTTAGAGAAAAATTTTTATGCAAAAGACAGGAAGTATTAAGGCAGGAAAAATTCGTGACATCCTAATGAGGAAAGACAGAATATAAAAACCTGGTATAAAAAATAGTTTATGTCCTAAGTAAAGCCATTTCTTAAAATAGACATTTGGGTTTTTTCCAAATTACCGTTTTTTTCCAAATTACTGTAATTTCCAAATTACACAAGCCTGTGCTTTCTTTTTTATTTTGAGGCAAGTTTTCCTTCTCAAATACACTTGCCTAGGGAAAGTTCTTCAAATTACTTCTCATCCATTTGTTTTATCAATGTTAATACCAGTTATGACACTATGGCCAAGAGAGACAAAGGTTTTTCAGGTAACAAACTCCCAAACTGTTTAGTGCTTTATAGTTTCAGTAAAGAACTTCTGAATCCACCCAGGATCTTTCATCCTCACTACAAGAAGGATGTTGAGGTGCTGGAGCGTGTCCAGAGAAGGGCAATGAAGCTGGTGAGGGGTCTGGAGCACAAGTCTTATGAGGAGCGGCTGAGGGAACTGGGGTTGTTTAGTCTGGAGAACAGGAGGCTGAGAGGAGACCTCATCGCGCTCTACAACTACCTGAAAGGGGGTTGTGGCGACGAGGGTGTTGGCCTCTTCTCCCAAGTAACTAGTGATAGGACAAGAGGAAATGGCCTCAAGTTGCGCCAGGGGAGGTTTGGATTGGATATTAGGAAAAATTTCTTCACCGAGAGGGTGGTCAGGCATTGGAACAGGCTGCCCAGGGAGGTGGTGGAGTCACCATCTCTGGAAGTGTTCAAGAAACGTGTGGATGTGGCACTTCAGGACATGGTTTAGGGGACATGGTGGTGCTGGACTAATGGTTGGACTTGATGATCTTGAAGGTCCTTTCCAACCTAGTGATTCTGTGATTCTGTGATTCTGTGATTAAGTGAAAAGACCGAATCAGCAATTTTGCAAAAAAACAGCAGAGTTTATCAGGTTTTGTTTGACTGTAAAATCATCCCAAATTCACAATAAAAGTAAGAAACATAATTACAACCTAGTAAATGCTATGACTAATGCAGCATCATACAGCTTCTTGTTCTCTTTTACATTTCTCAAAAGTAAAAACACTTCTAAAGGAAGACAAGAGCAGGTCAGACCTGGGAAGGCAGTTCCAGAAGAAGCTTGAGCTGAATAAAATTACTACCACATGCAAATTAATATCTGTCATATTGCTGGATAGTGTTTTTATTCCTATAAATCATCTACTTCATAGTATGAGTGAACTATGTCACGCAATGGTCCAACAGAGACTGTAGTATTTCAGCATTTCTTTTTACAAATCGAATTTCTTTATAAGATCTTAAGAAGTGCCAAAACCAGCTGTTCTTTCCATGGAGCTTTAGTGGTCAATTTATGAGGGATACAATGTATAAAAGTTTGCTTTTCATTACTCACTATAATATGAAATAAAAAACATTAAGGAAAGCTGTAAAAACTATGCAAGTTGAGTATGCATATTAAAATTTATGAGAAAGTTCCCTAAACTGACATCAAACACATTTTTTTAATACAGATTCATGTTTATGCCACAGGCAGACATTACATAAATTAAATCTGGATGAAACTTGGTAGCAGAACTTTTGCCTATTGGTTAAAAGAAAATTTCATAAGAAACAACTCACAGCACCTGTCCTCTGGACAAGGATGCACATAGGCACACATAGACAACAACCCTAACATAATTTACCCCCATGTACATCAAAAGTAAATTGAACTGTTTAGTGAAAACATCACTGGGCTAAGTGAAAACAGAGCTCTGTATGCTGCAGAGAGCATTTCCTCCATCCCAAATACTCTTCTGCTGCCATCTCTGGTGAGACAGGAGAGGTGTCTACACTAATGTTGCTACCCGGAATATTCCAATAAGCCACCTGACTTAAAGTGAAGATGAACTATTAGCACTATAATGTTAGTGACTTCTTTAAAAAGGCAAAGTAACACTTTGGCATGTGACATTTTAAAAAAAGGGCCAAGACTTACACGTTCAAAACAACTGATGCAGATTCAGAAGTTATGTCATTCCTCATTCCTTAATGGCATACAAGATGCAGCTGGCAAAGCCTATACTGAACTTTCTGTGACAGGAGGCTGAGAGGCACATCTCATTCCCTGTAGCATGAATCCACTGGGCCATGTCATAGGAAAATGCCACTGTTTGAGTCCCTTCTTACAGAGCGCACCTGCTTCTGACTACTTCTGCAAACGCTGGTTATAAGAAAAGGTGTAATCCTCTTGATAGGGGTTCAGTTGTCTGTCATCCAAGGAATACTTTTGGTATGGCACAGCTGTATAATCTTGGCTCAGCCTCCTGAGAAACTTGCAGCGAGAAAGTACGTAGAGTAGAACCTAAGTGTGCTAAGAAAGTTAAGATTGCAGTCAGAGATAAGGTAGTTGAGGTGGAGACAGCTGGCAACTCAAAGATTCAAGAGAAACACTGGCACGAAGGTGTATAAAATACTAACGAGAAGCTGGGAGTCTGAAGATTCCCCTTCACTCCCATTGACAGCTGTCCAGCAAAGATTTGAGGCTCCTGTACAAGGGTGGAGAGAGTATTAACACTTAGTCTAGGAGCTTGCTAGTCCTAGCTGTCTGTTGTCTATTGTACTAGCCAATAAAAAATTGCTTTTTGTTTGCAAAGTGTCTCTGTGCATGGGAAAAGTTCCCTGAGCAAATTTCCTGGAGTCTGAGAGTTACACAGGGTACCAGTCAATTTTGAGGGCTGCATAAACATTTATTTAGCGTATCCCCTTAAGGCTTCAGGCGCATAAATGAAGGGAGAGGTGAAGCTGGGAAGATAAATCTGAAGTAAGCAGCTCTGTGACGGCTGAGAAGAAACAGGCAGGTGTTCCAAGTGTTTGCAGCAGCCAAGACTGACAGGCATGAGAAAATGTGTTCCTGATTTGCCCATTGTTGTAATGTTGCTCTAAGAAATATTTACCAAGGCAGTATCACTGGTAGGGTGGAGCCGTATCTCTATGAAAGTCATGGGCTTTCAGTTATTTAAAACCAGAACCACACGATTTGCCATGGACTAATCCATTTACTCATTCTTCACACTCCTTTTTCTGTGGCTCCTTGCTTCACTTCACATGCAGTCACAAACGCTCCAGCCAGAGGAAAAGGTAAAAGGCTTTTAAAAGCTCAGTCTCCTGAGCAGCCCGTCATTTGCCTTTGAGTGCAGTACATTTTGCTGCCTCTTGGAGCAGTCCTAACAGCAGTACATCTTAAGCCAACACAGATAATAAATTATTAATTAAGACTAGTTGGATAATTTATGCTAATTAGTGATATTAATAAAAATCTCAGTATACTATATTGTGACAATACGCAATACATAGTTATAATATTAGACCATAGGATGTCAAATATGACAGGTTAAGAAACGTCCAGAGGCAGGAAGAAAAAAAGCAAAGAAAAATCCAAGCTCAGAGACATGATTCCCCTCTACTTTTCCTATGTATATGACAAAAGTACATGACCACATGATTATGACTTTAGTAGAAATCAGACAAGGTGACACGCAGTTAGCTACAACATTAACTAGGAACACATGCTCCCATGAAATATTTTGTCTTTCAAAGTGTTGTCTTGGCTTTCATGATGTACCATGGACCTTTGGTGATGGTTGGTCTCATAGATGTTTTTCCAGGCAGCATTGTAACAGCAAGTTTGGCAGAAAGGCAAAAACAAATGTGGTGATAGGCATGGATAACAGGCACCACATACCTGGTTCTTTGTACTTTTTGAGAGCTCTGCAGGCTCCATCACTGCCTCCTTCTCCATCTGTGTCAGAGACACAGCTCAGACACTCCCATTATTGTTTGTTTCAGGTAAGTATTCTTCAAACTTTTCACAACAAAATACTCCTTTATTAGCGATAATTGCTTTGTCAGATGAGGGCACATGTCTGCCTTTAAGTCCCACTCTCTGAAGTGGAAATTACCCCACCCCTATTTTCAAAACAGCCTGTTTTCGCAAATGCAGCACTCACATTTCATTTAACAAATTTATCGTCGGACAATAAGCAAGATTGAAAATTACATCCAAACTGAAACAACCAACAGAAACATACTGCTGCAAAAGAATGGAGACAAAAGCTGCTTGATAAGTGTTTAGGGTGAGATTAATTGCTTATTGTCTAGGGAAGGGGAAGTCAGAATACCGGCAGGCTGGCATAAGTTTGAGTTCTATCAAGAAAAAGTACCATTTACATTGAATTGAATTTGTGGTGGTGTTTTCATTCCATCCAGCCTTATGATTTCCTTTTCATCTTTAAGTTCATTAAATGACTTTTTTTCCTTTGATCAGATGAATATTAAAAATGTCCATCAAAATAATTGATCCAGGAAGTGTGAAAAGTCATCTTACAATATTTAGGGAAATACACATATATGCAGGCCAGATTTTAAGGTATCATTAGTAACCCACTCTTTACTTTTGTGAGAATCAAATGGCTATGAAAATTCAGCCATCTATCTGGGAAAACAATGTTCACACAGCAAAAGGAGCCAGGATCAGCCAACACATAGGCAATGATGGGCACCTCTGGAACTGGAAGATATAGATTCAGTACCCATCCCAGGCTAGAGGGTTCCTTTGCATATGCTGTTGCTTCCCTTAATGATCTTCAATGCCTACTAATGCAGTTAGTTTTATTACAAACTACATTAGCCTGATAACCGCTAGACTGCAGCTGCTATCAAAATGAGTTACATTCACTGTTGATAAGTTTTGAGCTGCACTGGGCTCTGGTTCTTTGAGCAAAGGCAATATCATCTGTTAAGCCAGACGTCACACGGTGCCTTAAGAGCCTCAGCCTTTTGTGTTGCTAACAGCCCTCTCTCTGAAGCTCTGTAGCTGGCTTTCTGCTGGCAGCTCTGTGCCTGGTCACCCAAGCTGCCATGGCAGCCTTTCCCACAGCCTCTGGGGCAGCACTTTCCCCGTGTTCCCACGCTGTGGATCTTATGCTGTTATCCTCCCAGCCCCGCACCTGCAAACCCAACTGCGTTGTTTCGGTGGGTTCTCATGGGAAGTGACTGCCACCAGCGTGAGCGTGAGAATCACCCCTTCTTCCCCTCCCTTTTCCTACCCCTGTGGTCAAAGCTTCTGGTTGACATTAGTGGACCCAAAAACATGCATGCCCCAAACTTAACAGCAAGTCAGCGCGCAGCCTGAACAAAGTGTGCTCTCAGCAACACCAACAACATCATAAGCAGGAGCAACTAGTAAGTGAGTCCTGATGAAAACTATGTTGATAGTGTAGAAAAAGCATTACAGTGGGAACCGCATATGGCACTGGAGAAGAGACCTAGAGAAGGATGTTTGTCTGGAGACCTCCCCACTTCTTCTCTTCCCAGCCAGCCACTCAGGACAGCTTTACCTTTCCACACTCTCTCCTTTCACATTGATTTTTCTCTTAAAGTAACTATATACCATCAACCATAGATGCTGGTAATAAATCTCTGTGCATGCGAACCTGTTTTAAAAACCTTTGTGCAATACACTGTTCTTAATGAAAGAGCCAATAGGAAATAACCAATGCTTTTGTGGTTATGTACTTTATGAGCTCAAACAGCTTGAAACAAAAAGGAGATCTCACTGAAACCTTCCTGCTAAGGAGGAGCATATGAAAACATTAAGGAGTTTTTGTATCACCCAACTGTAAGCACCAGGTAAAGTTCAGTCTCTCATTAGCGGCAGGCAGTAGGCATGTCTCAGAGGTGACTCATGGGGTGAATGGCGAGTACAGCAAAGGATGGAAAATCATGTCCTGCCACCTTCCTTGCAGTCTGCAGGAAGAGGTGTGTCCTGTTAGGTGCACTTCTTACTCCATGCAATGTCTAATGTCATTTTTCTTTACTAATGTCACTCTTCTGCGCTTCCCCCACTTCCATATTTCCATCCTACACGCTTTCATTTTCTCACAAATACTTCCTCTAAGACTTCCTTTAATTCACAGTTTATTCACTGATTTTTTTTGTAATGTCCATTGTAACTCTCTTCAGTATTCATTCTTTGGAAACATCTCTGCTGCCAGTTTTTAAAAGTTCCCTTACTTTGCATGGAGATGCTGTTTGTACCACTTGAAAAATGAAAGCAAGCTCAAAGCATACATAGTATACCATGCTTACATGGAGACTAAGAGGTCAAATTCTGTGTAAAGCAGGAGTAATCACAAGTTTTAAGAACCTGAGAAGCCTGTAAATTACTCTCAATTACAGTAATCTTGCAAGCAGTATCGGTGTCAGAAACTATTTCCATGAGGCAGCCAGTGAAATAGGAGAGGTAGCTGTACCAAGAATGGTACAAAGCAGTTCTACCATTGCAAATGTGGAGGATTTCTGGTCTTTCTGTCACCATCATGAAGACTGAGAATAGCTGCATGAAATTAGACATAGCTTTTTAAGATATCATATGCCAGAAAAGACTTTTGCTGATTCTAGGAATAATGGCCATTACTTTCACTTTATTTAGGTTGAATTGTTTTCAAATATAAACCCACCTGCTATTTAGCTGATATAAAATCAGCTAAAATTTGCTCGCTGTTACGTAAGGTTTTTGAAATTTTCTTTTATATCCCTTGCTAGCCTCAACAAGCTAGCTTGAATTCAACAAATAGGCAGGAATCTGCTTGGCCACGAGATACTGGAAAGTCATGTCTGCAATTTGAAGACTGTTTGATCTCTTCTGTGACCTATATCTTCCAAACATGACAGTCCGCCAGGTCAGAAAGGGCAATGAGATGCCATTTGTGATCAACACTTACTTAAATGCAGCAAGAGAAGATAAGGAGAAACAGAAATCCTTCACTGTTACAGTTGCTATTTGTGAGCTGTCTTGCTGTGCTTCAATCGTGCTGGGGCTGCCTCTGTATTACCAATACAATCTGAGATGCAATGATTTGAATGATACGAGGCTCAGCTTCCGCCTTTAATTCTATTCCATCCATCCATCCATCCATCCATTCATCTGCCTGTCAGGGATGTCAAAGACAAAATGGGTGGTATCCTCAACACCAGCTGAAGACATGATCCCCTGAGCTTTGAAAGCTTACCAGAGAACATCATCAGGTGAGGTTAGATCAAAAGCACAACTTTCCAAACTGTCATTGAACTTTATTACTTTCAAGTAGACCCACACAGGGAACATGAGAATAAGCGATGCCACCCATAAACATAAATTGACTCAAATTGTCTTTCATTTTGTTCTCAGGTGGGCTAGGTGAAATGGCTGGACAAGAGCGAGTTACCTGTAAAAGCAGGTAACATAGTAATAGAATAGAAAAACAATAAAATATTTAGGTTGATATTGTTGACTGCAAAATAAAAATTCTAATAATCATCGCAAGGAAAGGAAACTGCATTTTTTAAAAGTTGTCTAGTACAATATGCCAGAATGGCTTTTATTCAAGCAATTCCCTTAACATTCAACAAGTGTTATAATTGATCATGCTTTTGGTCACAACATTATTTAATTAATATGATAAGATTTTTTAATAAATTATAGTAGATTAACATGTAGGAGATGATAGAATTCAAAAACTCAGACATAAAAGAAGCAAGCAGAGACCAAGTCTGAGATTAAATTAGTTCTGGAAAAGTACTGGAGATAATTTAATATAGGCAAGACTGTTATTTAAAAAAAATAGAACTTTCTGATACATTTTAGCTCTAGGAGCACTCAAGTCTGTTATAGCTGTAATTTAAATGTTTAGTCTCCACATAACTGAAGACGCAACTGAAAGATTTCACTACCTTAGAAGTAACCTTCAGTTAGCAGTGGCTTATGATACAAAACAAATTCAACTTCTTTTTCACGACCTTCACATTTTGTAAGGCATTGGGGTGAACTTTAATCTATCTGATCAAAACAGATTAAAGTGGACAATCTTTGAGCTGAAAGCAGAATACTAAATGCAACAATTCACATGTCACAAAAAAGAAGGATAAGTTAAACGGGGATGTATTTTTCCTCATTTTTTTTTTCAGGAGTGAGTAGAGTGGGTACAAAGTCCACTGCATTTGGTGCACCTTTTCATTTCCAGATGAGATCAGACTGCCTACTAACATGACCACTGATTCACAGCTTAACAACTAGTTTGGGAAGAACAGTGTCAGGCCATCTTAAAATAAATTCACCAGAGGTAAAGAAACCTGACAATGGATTTCTTCCTTTTTCTTTCCATCCTTTACACATGCAGAATCTAGCACACTGGGACCAGCCGTATGCCTGGCCAAAAGGGACGGGTTGCAGACAATATGCAGCGGAGGCTTGAAGTGATACAACCAGACAAGACAACCAGAAACCAGCACCAACCAACCTCTCTGGTGCTCCACAGGCAAGCTGCTGCAGATACAGCTCTCATCAATGCGGTTTCCTAGTAGAGACCCCAGGCAGAGGGATGATTCTCATCACATTGCTGCCAGCTTAAGGATATGATCAGTTATGATCCCCTCTGATATGTGATGAGAGGTCTACCACTGATGTCCTAGCCCTGCTAGTGACAGCTGTACCCATGGCCAACCAGACTGCAGGTGACTGAAAGCTTGTGCTTCTGTCTTGGCTCCATGTCCACCAATTCACTCCTCATGACAGGGAAAAGGGCAGGTGGAAGAACCAAACCTCTGGCAACAGGAGCTGGTGGATGGGTGAGGAACCATAAAGCTGAAGAGAAATTCATGAGATGAAACTTATGGAGAAAACTCAGTTCATCTATCTATCTGTTCATAATTCTTAAATTAATAACAGATGATACAGGTAAATGAAAACCCCTCAATGTCAAAGTTTTACACAAAAAAAAAAAGGGATAGAGGAAGTTTTGGGACATTTTCTTGTGGTAGAAAACATTGATTTTATGACCAGCCTCTACAAAATGGATAAAAAATTTACTTCTGTCCTTTTCAACTATATCATACATGTATTTTTTCATCCATAATGCTCGAAGAGTTGTGGGTAGTAGCAGTGAAACACATCTCTTGTGGGAGTTAGATTGACTCAGTTTCTTTAAAAAAACTAAAAACTCTGAATCACAGTCACAGAAATCTTTTGAAACCGTAATTTTCTGAAGTTAACTGAAAATAAGTGATTTACTAGCTGCTATGAGAAAGACAAATTATACAGGAATTTAAACAATACTCAAAAATAATTTTCTTCGTGATTGGCTATTATCAGCTTCTCTACCAAATTCCATCCTGTTGACTTCATGTCAGACTATTTAAAACCTGTACAAGTTGAAAGAGATTGAGAAATGTTTAAATACTGGTGAAATTTTCACTGAATTTTAGTGCTTGTAGATCACAAAAAAATGAGAGCCCAACAAAACAAGATAGTCCAAGCTGGTGTAATATGAATATTAAGGTGATTTCAGGTATTACCTCAAAAGGTACCCTTTTTCTAAAGGGTTATCATCTATGTGTGGAAACCCACAGCACTTGTGCTCAGCTAATTAAGAAATCTGATTTGGAAAGTACATCATTCTTGCAGAGAATTTTTTTCCCAGAAAGTAGTATTTTCAGTGTGTTCTGAACAAGGGCCATTAGAGATTAGTTCTCTATTGCTCTCAAGCTATACCTTAACTCAAAATGAAAGACTCTTAATCAGTGAATGTTTTTCACAGCTCAAGTGAGAAAAATGCAGGAAAAAACACAGTAAAAACATGCAAGAAACAGTTTTCATGACAATGTGATTCCTCCTTAAAAACATTTCATGAAAGAAAAACAGGTGTAGACATGTATTAGGTTGATTAAATTATTAGAAATAAAGGAACAGAGCCTGGTGGAGTTACTCTATATTCCTATTGTTAAAAACACAAGAAACCACTTAGGCGTATATAACACCAACTGCAGTGTGTGTAAATTGAACGTTGCATTTTGCTTTCAGATACCATGGTATGCATCTACATTTTCTCTACCGAAACCAGGAAGGCTGCTGTGAATTTTCTTCAGCGCAGCTGAGAACAGCAGCTTAGTGGCTGGCTGCTAAAGAATGTGTTTGCCAGGCTGAAACCTCAAGTTTCATTAGACTGGTACCAGTAAATAATCAGACAGATCATTAACGGGATAGCAGTGACTTTCAATACTTGTCATTCTTTTTCTATGTTGCTGTATCTGTATTAATACATAGCCATACTTTTACATTTTACACAAAGTAAATATCTGATACAAATCAGAAGTTCCTTGTCTTAGGTGCTGGCAACATGTTGCCTGCAAGACCTTGGAATGTTGCTCGAGGTCCTGTACTTGTTTTTCAAATATAATGTTTTCATTACATGTTTTATATAAGCATGTTATTTTGGATAAGGAAGGTATTTTTTTGGAGTGAGTATCCCAATTGCCTCTAATTACCACGCTTGAATTCGCATTATTCAGCAGTCTGAATAGCACATGATCTGTACTCTGGTCAGGTGAAATGAGACTCAAAAAAGTGCTCTTGGGAACTCAGTGAATGGACTCCAACCACTGTTGTGTACTCAGTCCTCAATCCACAGGATACAATTAGAGAAAATTCAAAGTTAAACCCCCTAACATGAATATAATGTGTCATGTCCTACGCACCAAGTACTTCACACTACGGATTTTCACTACTCGTTTGTACTACTTGTAAATGTAGACAAAGCCTAAAAGAGTGTATTTGAGCCTTTTTTGTTCCAGCCTCCCTTCACCCTCCCTGCCCCAATTGAATTGCTACCAGATTTCTAGTGGAATTAATTCTAACTCCAGAGCACCAGAAAAAGGGAAAGAATGTGTAACAGTATAGAACTTAAATATTTTAATGTCAGCAAAGTTTGATGAAATTAGCTGCTGAAGACTTAAGGTATTAGTAAAAACAGTCCCTGAAATGTAATTTTCAAGAACTTGTGAAGGACATGAGACCACCAATAGTCTGAAAGAAATCAGAGAAAATAGGAGAAAAACAAGGTTGAACGGATTTTGGGAATTCAGTCTACTCCATCCTCTCTCAAATGGCATGACCAATTGTCAGAGGTTTGTTTAATTCTACATTAGAGGTTTTAACACAGAAAAGTATGAAGATGAGTAAAAGGAGACTCTGATAGAGTAAAAAACAATGAACTTCAATAACCAGAAAGTTTAACAAATTATTAAGATCTCACTGTGTAAGGTGATAAGAAAAACTCTATGCATATTTGTCAGGAGCAAATTATAACAAAACAATCTAATTTCCTTCTTTGATGAAATTTCTCCAGTTGATAAAGAATAAATTGAAACAAAATAACTTGAATTGTAACACAATACCAGCAAACCAACTATCAAAAATGGTGTAGATTAGATTACACTAATGATGAAAGAATGGTTGAAAAAACTGTGCTCAGACAGTGGTCATTGCTGGTCTACTATCAGACTACCAAAATATCAGGGGACTAAGGAGACTGTCCTGCATAAATGCTTGCAAGAATTTTCACTAATTATACAGGTGCTGGAAAAAGCACACACATATAGAATTCGGAAAGCTAAGAGGTATAAATTGTAGTTCTCTACTTGTGGTCAACAGTATTCTTAGAAGTGCTGAACACAGACTTTAATACTTAAAAGTACTTGCAGTTCTAGGTACTTGCTGTTGCCTAAAGCAGGCTCCATGTATCTCTAATCAAGAATTGCAAATCAGAGACCACTTCATGAAAAATGTCATTTATATTTTTCTACATTTATAAGATGGTCTTTCGGTAATCACCTTGTTTGTTCTTTTTGCATATTGTTTTACAAGTATACTTGTATATATTTATCTTACTATAACAACTTTCTTCTTTTCCTTTACCACTGACGTATTTGTTATGTTTTAATTTCATGTTACGCGTGGGGGATGTATCAGCAAAACAAGAAAACAGGAAGGTAAAGTATTATTCATGCTTCTTCCTATTTCACATGCTCTGCCCAGACTGTAAAGATTTTATATGTAACAGGCCAAAAGGAACAGTCCTAAAACAACATTTAAGAACTGCATCATGTAACTTCCAGTGCTTCAGACACTGCCCAGGAAAGGGACTAGAGATGGGATTCAGGGGAGGGAGCAAGAAAACCCAGTTAGAAGGAAATACTGTGGAGCAAGTTATAGCTGAAGCCCTCAGCTCATCTAAGGACAACAAAAAAGCACAACCCAACCCTGCACTTCTGGCTGCAGGAGGGCATCTTCCCATCTGGGTCTCATGGCTCCAAGCTCTCAGTTCAGGAAACCCTGGAAGAATGTGGGTGCCAGGTCTGGTACCAGCTGCCGTGCCCCAGGGAGCTGAAGGTTGGGTGCCTCTGGGCTGCATTGCCCCTCCTGTGGGAAGCGGACTCCAGGCCCCACAAGGATCCCCAGCCACTGTTCACAGCCTGGGGATGTCTAGGCAATAAAAGAAAACTGACACACGAAACAGATTAAATACAATTTCTCCATTTCCATGACATCAGCTCCTGGTCAACATGTTTTAGTCCTAGGACTACTTGCTTTGGATTTCAGCTTGTACCAATTTTATATGAAAAAGGAAATTAATTTCCATTTTAGGGCGGTTTTTAATTCCTCAGGCAGGGGAATCACTTGCATTTTTGCTCTAAGTTTCCTTTAAGCTCGTAATAGTCATGTTTTAACTGGATATTTGTGTTTCAGTTGTTAGCAAAAAAATGTAGTCATAGATGCTCATTGCAGGGGAGTTGGACTAGATGACCGTAAAAGGTCCCTTTCATACCAAAGATTCTGTGATTCTGTGAAAAGGGATGCAAAGCTACATAGCTCCCCTGTTGAAAAAAAGAGTAAACATTTATAATGAAAATAACTGTCAATATTTCATCAAATATACGTAAACAATTCTCCCTGGCTCCTGTATGTGTGTGGCACAGGATCAAATTCAGCCTAAGCAGAAGAAACTATGATGCGTGAACAACAAAAAAAATGAAGTTGAGAGCTGGTCTTTTCTTGCACTGTAGGTGAATTTGGTCTCGCATAACTGCCATTACACTCAATCCATGCCATCATTTTCCCACCTTGACTTTCCATGCTAGGGATCCCTCTTTGTTTTGCAGTTACACCACTGGTATCCCCAGGCAAAGAGTCATGAGACTCACTAAGATGATGCTTGCTCTAGTCAGCATGTCTGTGGTGAGCGCTGCCCCATTCCATCTGATCCAGCTCATGAATCTTCAGGTTTCTCAGCCAACCCTGATTTTCTACATGAGCTACTATGTCTCCATCTGCCTCAGCTGTGCCAGCAGCAACATTAATCCCTTTCTCTACATCCTGCTTAGCAGCAACTTCCAGAAGCATCTCCAGCAGTGCACAAATGTGGAAGTAAGGATCGCAGAACAGGATGTCGATATCATCAAAAACACCCTCAAGAAAAGCTCTTCTCCCAAGAAAAATTCATTATTTATGTGTAGATTTTATCAGTTGCAATAGATGAGCCTGATTTCACTTCCTTTGTGAAAGGGTAACTCAGAAGTGGCTTTGTTGCTGTAATTGCACCGTTGTCAAGCTGATGTAAGAAGAGGATTTGCACCACTGTTTAAAAGGTTAGAGCTCCTAGAGGAGGAATCCTCTGCAAAAATATTCTTCGTTACTGTGCCATTGCCTTTTTTTATGATGATCTGCACATAGATGAACCAGTTGTATGGAGACAAAAGTAGATTTTAAAAACTGTAGTCCTCTGGTGGTAAGGAGACAGAATGACTGTGGCAGGCATTTGGGTTCTGACACTCTGTATGAAGTCATGGAAACTGTAAGTTAATGACCAAAAGAGACTTGGTTATCAGAAGGGTGTAACGATTGATTTTTATCCTATCTACAGCTGTCTCATCTGGCACTCACTTCTGCAGCTATTAAAGGCAGGGGAGAGACAGAAAAGGCCCTTTCGGAGGAAAGCTACTTTTGAATTGACCTTTGTACATGTCCTTGCAAACCAAGAAGTGAATTCACAGTGTGCATCATTGGAAATTATTAAACCTAGGTTTTGAAAAGAACTGTATGTTTCGGGGGCATGTCACTGCTTCTCTTTTCTTAAAATCCCTGCTTCTAAGACAGCCCTGAGAAGGATGTTCAGTCCTGAAAGAGCACAGCGCTGGTCTCACTACAAGTGCCAAGAGGAACCTGGTGCTTGCCCAGGATGGACTCTCACTCATTTCAAGAGGGGTAGAAAAATGCCGGATTGTTGTCAACATTTAATACACAAAATTTCTAGCACTAGGATGTGATCAAGCAATATTATTAGGACCTTGCCAGCTAATACAGAAAATTGGTGGAAAAAAAAATTCTGTTGAAAAATCTAATGTTCTTGAGAGATGTTCACAGTTTTGGTGTTCACCACCCTGTGGGTTTATCTGCATCATATTCTCTTCTCAGACCGCTTTCTCTTATCTCAGGATTTCACTTATCACTTTATTGGGTGAAGATAATGTTTCTCTAGGACCAGAGGTCTTATGACTATGGTTTTCTTGTTATTCAGAGACCCGATCAATCTGAAACACTTAGGATACACCTCCTTACACTTGCAGTTAGCGGCCGTCGTGTTGTCCCATCCCAAATGGACCTCATTCATTTATTTGCAGCACTGTGGAGGTCAGGCTTTGTGATCCCACCCCATGATCTGCCAACCCACTGCAGGATCCATGACACAGAAAAGAAGAAAACATCTTCCACCCATGGAAAGCTAGGCTGCACATTCCCAAACTCTGGATTGAGGTACTGTCCTCTCTTCTCCTGCCATCATGTGGCATCTGCCAGTCCCATTGGGTCTCACACATACAGAAAAAGGAGTTTAAGGGGTTTAAAATCACTATTCATAGTGAAAAGCCAAAGCTCTACATAGAAAATGCATCGTAAAACATTTGTGATGATGTTATTGTAACCATAGTAGTCTAAGGGAATAGTCAAGATAAACTTTATAAGTGGAGGAAATGTCATCATTAAACCCTACAGGGTAGCTGCACGATGCTAAGATTTCAACATGTAACAGTTTGTTCAGATCTGAAAAGGTTGTCTACTTTTTCCAGATGTATGAATTTGTCTATCAAAAGTCTTATCTCTACCTACAGACCTTATAAATAAACAAACAAACAAATTAACAGTTTGCACACAAGGTGGCTTATCAGGTATTACCAAAATATGGTCCTGCTAAGTAGAAGTTTGTTAACTCACTGTTCCAGTCTGTGCCTCCATGTGTCACCTTTGCTTCTGAGTTACAACTGTCACTTTACAGATTTCAGCTCTTTTTGTTCTTTTTTTTTTTTTTTCATCTCCTTGCCTGGCCTTTTGAATCAAAGCAGATCATTACGTGCAAGTTCTCCCTGCAAAGGAGATTGGGGGGCGGGGGGAGGAAAATATTCAATATTTTTATTTACTAGTAACTAAATTCCATATGTTAATGAATCATAGAATCATAGAATAGTTGGGTTGGAAGGGACCTTTAAAGGTCATTTAGTCCAACTCCCCTGCAATGAGCAGGGACATCTTTAACTAGATCAGGTTGCTCAGAGAAAGTCCATAAATATTAAATTCTTTCATATTTTGGAGGATCTGATCTTGCTTATGTTGTTTCCCATACAACTAGAATAAGAAAGTCATTAGAAAATAAACACAGCTTAGTGATATGGGGGAAAAAAGGAAGATATTGCAATCCTGTTGAATTTTAAATAGCGCTCTCTAAAAGATGAAAAGTAGGTCTTTCAGTTGAAATAGTACTGATGAAGAAAATCTGGATCTGAATGAAGACTGTTTTGTGGGTCTATGGAAAATCTGTAGAAGGTCATGCAAAGGCAAAGTATTGCTGGAACCAAACTGGAACACTGAGTCTATCCTGCTAGTGATATGTATTTTCTGTGTATTTTTGCCACTACATCATCACACATAACTAGAAGCTACACAAAAACTATAATTTGAAAAAGTTTCTTTCAAGATACTTACTTGCAACCTGGTGAGTAGTATCTATGTATAGATAAAGGGTACACTCATACCTCCAGATTATTTTTTTGATTATTTATTTTGCATGTAACACTTGTTTAAAATGCAGCATTATTGATCAGGTCTATTAACATTGTGCTGCAACCACCGTCCAGTTCAGCATTTCAAGCTTTTACTGTATTTAAAATTATGGTAATAGGTTGAGGGGGAAAATATTCAGTGATTAAATCAGAGTGCTCCAGCTGAGAGTTTCCAAACCATCAGAAAGCCAGCCTTGACCATACTCCACGGCACTGCGGACCTGAAACTATTTCCAGAAAATTAAATGTCAAAGCTTTGGGATTTTATAACTTATCACCTGTTACATACATTGTGATGACTACTGTAATCCCACCATCCAGTATAAAACTCTGGCTGCAGGAGCTAACTGGATGCATAAGTGAAATTGGATAGCTTAGAGTCAGTAATGGTATGATATATACAGCATTCCCCATCCAGTAAAAGCACTTAACAGACTTATTGCATTTTAACCATGTGGATAGTCTCACAGAAGTCAAGGTAGGTGCATGACTCTGTGATTTCCCATACCAGGGCCCAAACCTTCTGTCCAGATGCCACTACCATCTGGAGCTGAAGTTATAGGACATACTCAAAGGTACATGCAGAGGGAGAAGAGGAAGAGAGGATTTCTGTGAGCAGTTCCTAGCAGGTAAATGTTTGGAAATAGTCATAGACATAATTAGCACTCAAGAGGTGACCTTGCTGAGGAATACAATAGGAAGATTGTTCTTACCTTCAGAAGTATTTCATGGAGCTGGAGGTCAAAGTGCTGAGTATGTATGTATGTATGTATTTGGGCCATGATCATCTATCATGGCCATGCTGCTGTCAAGCAGTAGTGTCTTCTGTCTCTCGTGCTCTCTGCCAGCTCCTTCCTACCTTGAAAGAAAATCAGTATCACCTGTGTGGCCCTTCAAAGGGAAACACCACCTTCCAAATCGACAGCAATCTCAGTAATGCAGTGATTCCTTGCCCAATGATCTGTTACCACAGGTCCAAGGACACCCTGTTACCACAGGACCTAGACCCCCTCATTCCAATTGAGCAGGTTGCAACCACATTAGGTCTCAAACCAGACTTTTTAATGTTTTGTCTTCTGTTTTGCAGGACTCTGTGGAACAGAAAATGAGTTTCTGTAACATCACTAGCAAAACTAGAAAAATAGAAGGAACTGACATGCTGCATGAGTTTTCTTAAATTGTTTGGTCATTCCAAAAAGGCTGTGAGTTTCATAAAATAACTCAATTTTTTTGTATGTTTTGTTCCATTTTTTTTTTCTAATTATCACTGCTCTCTTGCCTTCCCACCCAGGAGGTATTGGCCAGTCCTCATTTTGTTTACATGCTCTTTGCCACTGTACACACTGCTGTGCCATGAGCTCTTTGCTCACACACTGTGCAAGAGGACAGACTGTGTCCAAGTATGTATTGTCTCGCTGCAGTATATTCCAATTTGCCATACTTTATCATGGTGATAGTTGTCACAGCTGTATAGCAGTAAAAATATAGAAGTGCAGATCTTCTGCATCAGATCTGCGGCCATGAAGAACAGCAAATTCAGGGTAATCCTTTTCTTGTCCAAGAGAGACACTTTCATACATAAACTACGTTTCTTCCAGGAGTCCCCCTGGAAAAGGTTCCCTGGTTGCACTGTGGAGGGGTCAAGTCATCTGGAGATACATATTCAGGCTACAGTTAGTGGCAGTGGGACAGTACTGGTAGTAAATCACTAAGTACAATAGATAGACAGACAGACAGACAGACAAGAGAAGTAGAAGATGCCTTTTAACATGGACCATACCACACTATCATAGGTGGTTACCTTCTCCATTGCTCTATGGAAGGTGATGAAGTTGAAGGGACCATTAGTTACCATTGTACTTTCCCATTTCAATGGATGTAATTAGAATTAATCCCCAAAACTTGTAAGATCTACACCAGACAAGGCTCCTGATACTGAAGGAAGCTCTAGTTTTGTCTTTTGCTGAACCTTTATCATGTTGGTAACAAGGACCCATGCCTGTGCTTGATGCTAAATTAAAAAAAAAATGGTAACTTTTTTCTCTGGTTGGATGTGAGATGATAAAACACATTTCTTAATTGGGTGTCCTACCCTACAAACTGAAAAGAAGCACATCTGAAAGTAACCCATAGCTGTACAAACTGTTTGGGCCAATAGCTTCAGCCTCAGCTTAAGCTTTGAACTTCTTCGTTATGTCTTTTTTGTCCAATACTCTATGTAACAGGAAGGATATAAAGTCTGTCATGCTTGTGTTTTGTTTAGGCCATTTGTACTGAAAAGTAAAAAAATATTAAAAGCCTTAGTAAAAGTATTTTTAATAAGGTCTTTAAGACAAAAGTAATGGTTTCTTCCTTTTATCATAAGTATTTTTGACATTTTCATTCAATGAGGTTTTCATTTTAAAGAATTCTTTCCACATGGGATTTGTATAACAATGTCTCTCCACTTCCTTGTTTTCTCGAGCAGTGCAATAAACTTTGCTGGGGGATATTCTCGGTGGTTAATAAATCATGTTACAGATTGTATATTGATGTCCTTTATCTTTCTATGGACACAGCCTTTTTGGAAAAATATCTCTTTGTATATTGCAAATACTGTCTTTTCTAAATATACTGTAGTTGCAGCTCTGATTCAGCAGAATACTTACACACCTTTTTCTGACTATTTAATTCACCTGGATTTAGGAGTATGTTTGAATACTTTGACAGGCCTATCTTCTGGTCTTCTGTAGAGAAATGAGAATATCAGAGATATTTCCTTAGCTTTTTGTAAATCACCCCTTGAAGACAATGTAACTTTATCTTTGCTTTGTGATATGATGTACTGCTTTGTCTCCTGTGTGGTTTGAGATTTGGAGGGGCTTTGGCCAGCTCTGGAGCCATAAGATAAGTGGGAATAATGAGGACACTTAAAACTTGCACCCGTCACTTCAGCAAAGTAGTTGGATAAAGCTGACTTCTGGGCAAAGATACACCTGACCAGATTTCAAGCCATATGTTTTGCTTAAAATGTGGAATCAAAATGGAAGTCTTGCTTGTGAGCCTGGATTTCCAAATTCCTTCACATACAAACACCTCAGAAGAAGATAATTTTGAAATAGGGCCCATTGTCTAGAAATTAAAAGCAATGTCACTGATGGGTAGGGAGAGGAGCACAAGTTAGGACAAACAATATTAATTGTCCCAGGCAGACAGCCCTTTCCAGCATGTCCTGAAGCCACCCAGGGGTGGTGAAGGCTTCCTGGGCTTGGAATAACAGAGGTGGGCAGAAGCGCTGGGATTTGGCAGGGTTGGGCAGGGAAGGAGCTAGGGTCTGGTGCCCTTCCCTGGGCTCTGGGAAGGGAGCAGAGAAATGCCTTCTCAGCCAGTTCAGCCCTCTCCTTTTTAGCTTCACCCTCCAAAATTCATCTCCCATCCCCTTTCTGTGGCTCAGAAATCATGGCAGAGGGCAGGAGAGAGCAGATAAGACAAAGTAAGGAGGAAAATGTAATTCTTTTGTTTTTGAAGAATCAGAACACAGTCTTCTTAAAAGGGTTTCACTAAGGAAGAGGGAAAATAGAGAGAGAAAATAATTAATTACAAATGTATTCATTTAAACTTGAGGAGGGGTTTTTTCCATTTTTTTCATTAGTGGTGCTTTTAACTGCTGCCATTCATTAGACCAACAGCAAAAGAGAACAAAAGTAACTTGAATAGTCTCATAATCTGCTCTATTTAAATAGATTGGGGTAAAGTCTTACAAACCAGAAAAATTAAATTAAATCCTTGCTTTCAGCTGGAGAAAGAACTAACAGTTTCATTCCTGGGATATAAGCCATTTTCTCTAAAGTTTATATGTATAGTCTAAAAATTCAGTAAGCATTAGCGGCATAGAGAAAACTGAGAGGAGGGGAGGGTCTGTTTTTTTCAGCACTGCTTTCTGCACTTTCTGATTTGTGTGGATGAAAAAAACCAGTTTAACTACTGAAAGAGCAATATTCCTGCATTGGAAGTAAAACTATACAAGCAGAAATGCATTTACTTTCCCTCATTCAGGATCCTGCTATACAAGAAGCCTATAAGGATTTGGACTTTAAGGCCTAATCCTTATAGATCTACAATTGCACCAAGCACCAATGAAATATTTAACCTGCAATTTTCCCATCTGATTTTAGAGGAGAAATAATTAACTGCTGAATTGTAATCAAAGTTTTGAAAAAATGTACATACTGCTTGGCATTTCTTCACACAACCTTGTGAACACCACATTCTCTAGAGTTTGCCTGTACTTTGACTTGTACTACAAGTAGAGATAACTGGACTAACATGAGCACCAGCTGTAGTCCAGCTGTAACAGCATAGACTGCGCTCATCGGATATATTTACTGTGGCCTTTGACCCTCTGCACTACTTTAACGACCAGCTTTCTGATAGATCATATTGGGCAAAATTCATATGAATTTTGTGTTCTAGCAGGAACTCCTCCTTTTCATTGTATTTTTACATCATAGCATAACTTTGTGAAATTGCCCAACTACCTCCAGCACAAAGCACAAATTAAAATGTCCTAGTAACACTTTTTCTAAGTTTCAGTATTTCATTAGTGAATTCTGAAATATCAGCTTTTTAAAATAAATCACTGTTGCAGTACATTTAATTCACCTTTAATAAGATAACCAGCCACTTATCAGAGCTGCATCTAAATATATAGAAATGCAGCACAATAAATTTTTAGAAATTCTTTACAGATCTAGATGTTGTGAGTTTAGCTCCCAGTTTTTGCATCTTGAGGGAGACTTATTACAAGTTTCTGAGCATTCATCTTCTGCAGTGGAGGATCCTTGACATGGGAAAAGCTCACATTGCATCGCCTGCTCTAAATTATCAGTTATTTTCTCCAAAAATCAACATGAATGAAAACATTTCAAAAACTAGAGTATTTTCAGTGATTCGGCTCAAAACTGCAATAAAGTGAAAAGTTCCTGTAGCTCGAAGAACAGTTCTGGTTTACTAGAACATTTTCCAAAAATTTTGATAATTATTTTTTGTTGAAAAATACCATGTGATCCTTGGAAAAGAAACAAGTTGTAATGAAATTTGCTGTGAGTGCAAGCTGCAAGTAAAAATAATCAAGTCTGGTGACGAGCACTCAGTAAGTCTGCGAAAAACCTTCGTGTAATCCCAATCTTCAAGCAGGTAAAAGGTCTGTTGTGATGGGTTCAAGTGATTGAGCGAGGGAGTCTGCCTCTTCCACTTTATATTTAAACACTATTTAAACACTTAATTTCCCCCAAGGAGACCTGAATTTGTAATTCAATGCCTAAGATTCCCCTGGGGCTATGGGAAAGCCATCCTTGGCTTGTGACCACCATTACACAGCAGACTTTAACCAGGCTGTCATCCCCCATAAATGAGTGAATAAACCAGCAATAATGAGTGCAAGTATGTAGCTTATTCTCAACTGTAGCACAACAATATTTTATGAGTAACCTGATATAATACCTGGCCATAAGTCAATTCATACTGTATTGCATTAATGATCATATTTATATTAAAAGGTTTATTCACATACTACTCAAAGTCAGTAACACTGGGAAATAATTGCTTGCTCCTATCACTATTACTAGCATAGCAAAGCAGCACTGCATTTTGAATCAAGCCACCATTTGTTATTTCATGCCTCACCAACATGTAATTTAGCATACTATAGTAGAAGATTTGTGGTGAAATGGGCAATAAGGTTTTGTCATCGTTCTGCTAACCTTTAGAGCTAAGGAGGGAAAAATCTATGTCTGGGGCAATTCATACGATTTATTGTAGACATTTGTATTAGCAGGAGATGAATCATACTCATTTACTGTTCTTCCACTGATTATAAGAAGTGTCAGATTAGACACATGCATCACAAATGCAGCATTTGATTAGATGAATCACACCTAATAT
The DNA here is from genome assembly GCF_000687285.1 of Phaethon lepturus. Lineage (NCBI taxonomy): Eukaryota > Metazoa > Chordata > Aves > Phaethontiformes > Phaethontidae > Phaethon > Phaethon lepturus. The sequence goes on along the minus strand of NW_010549601.1, from coordinate 60,415 downwards.
GTCTATTTATGAGTAGAACATGTATAGACTACCCATATGTACCAAATATTATGACATTTACTGCACTATTAGCATTCAGATGCTATCTTGATGACACTGAAATCAGAATACACTACAATAGAATTTATACTAACTATGCAGTTATGATCATACAATAGCTATGGTGATTGAACATTTTTTTAAGCAGATTTCTGGGTCCTGAAAAAATCTAGTTAACAAAACAAAGACTGACTTCTTATCTATTTGGAATATTTGACCATTAAAGACTGAGATTGGAATTAAACTTGGGAAAACAGATTTTATAACATCACATGTCACTTTGTGAAATGCATTTCAGCATGCACATGAAAAACATCAAGTAAATAGCTTTGAAGAGTCTACCCAATACAAAATCCAATGGTTCAAATAAATTCCTGTACTGTCTAGCATAAAATAATTGCTCTTAATTGAGAAAATGGATTGAATAAAATGCAAATTTAGAAAGTACATTTAAAAATTTTCTTTTGTATATTATTACATGTTTGGATGAAGTTAGGTGCATGTAAGTGTAACAGAAGAAAGGGCACATGTCAGTCCTTTTCACCTGGACACTAGAAATAGGCAAGCACTTCATCATTGGTTATCTAAGTAAAAATAGCTTGATTTTTAAGAGCTGATGTTTTATACTAGTATATAGTATTATTTATGATGATCTCTAGGAGACTCTGCCATGGTTCAGAGCTTACCCAAAAAAAAAGAAACAAAAAGGAGATCTAGCTATGCATAGAAATATGGTTAGACTAAGAAATAGACTAAGAAATACATGATGAATGAGAAAATATTAGATCACATGACAAGCAGTAGTTTCAGCACCATACCTCACCTGAAAATCAGTCCACATTTTCTAGAGGTCCAATGTTAGGCACAGTGAGCCTGTGAAAGTCAAACACTTCTGGCTTTGGCCTCCTCACCCTTGCATGATCACATCAATGAATACGAGAAGAGATATTCTTCCCTCTGCCTGGTACATAAAAATATCCTGAGTTAATGGACTAATGTAGCATATTAGCATTACATATATTGCATTGAATAGTGAAATGTTTATTTGGCTGGCAAAAATCTACAGACAATCTTCTACAGCTCTTTGACAGAAAATTCAAGAATATCTTGGCCTCTTCCGCACTTCCCAGGATCCAGCATTAGGTTTAATGATTGCTAGATTGGAGAGGGGGTTCTTTGTCAGCTGGAGGAGGTAATTTTAAGGTCCATATCACAGTTTAGGGTCCCTTCTCATGACTGCAGTGGTGGCAATGACAGCGGTTTCTCTGAGTCTCTGTTCCTGACAGCCAGATTAAGGAGAAGGCTTGCCCTCCCTCCCTCCGTCTTCCACCCAGGCTCCCTACAGAAAGTGTAAGTGCCTCCAGGAGCCGAGATCAACGCTGCAACAGCTTGTGCATTCTGCTACCCCACAGCTGTTCCCCTTTGTCTGCGTGGTGTAAACTGAAATGTTCTGGACTTGGTCTTCCAGAGTACTGAACTTTCTGGGACAATTCCAAAAAAGAAGCATATGCTTACTGTTACACATATGACTTCAGTGGAGCTGCTCAATGTGCTTCAGGGCCCGCAGGTCCTGCAGGGTTCCCTCCTTCAGCAGGTGGTGCTGGTCAGGCACGGCACCTGGACTTCTGTGAAGGGAGCTGAACTGTTTGTTCCATGGAGCAAATGAGGTGCAACATTACAGATTTATGAGGTACACTTTAAAAATGTAATTTGTGCTAATATATGCAACCAGTTGAAAAGTGTAAGCTGGTGAAGTGAAAAGAAATCCTAATACTAATTCAGACCTTATGAAATGCAAACTGTGTTCAGTGACAGATGGAACAAATGTTGTCAGAATAAGAGCTAATCTGCACTGTAGAGGATCAGAAGACTTACCTCAGTGCTCCTAAAAAATATGGGAAAGTAAATATTGGAAAAGACTGGTAATGATTTCAATGACTGTTTGAAATGAACATTTAGATTTGAGCAGATTGTTATGATAAACCTGTAAGATATTTAAAAGGAAAAGAATGTTTATTGGCAGTGGGATATGCAGTATATAGAAAAATCTCATTCAGACTACCCTGTGCATCTTAAGCTTCAAGGGACACCTGTCTTGCAGCTGCAAAAAAATGCTGCACATTGGATCGTACAACACTACATTTCATCCCACTTAATGACCAGCCACTAAACAACTGGTCAGGTCTGGGGCTAACTTCTGGAAAAGTCCATCAACTGAAAATGTAGCTCATTAGGCACTTGTCCTTTTCAACTGTCACATTCTGCCATATCCATTTTCTGCCATATCCATTTTTTGTGTTGTCCATTTGCTATCATGTTTTGTGAGTTTCCGGAAATCTATAGAGAAATCTGCAAAACAGGGTTGTCATAAAACAGTTAGATGTGAGTATTTCAACTTGACATTTGCTGATAAATGGCCAGGGTATCCTTTCTCTGTAAAACTGCAAGTCTGGAACAAAGATAATTTGTGCAATATGAACCCAGGAAAATTCCATGAGATGCTGTAAAAAAAAAAAAGAGGTAAAGACATTTAAATCGTGCCCAAGTTTGCAAGGGCAGATTAATTCCATCTTTTTAAGAGTAAAGACTTCTGACACCCTGAACCAGGTACTGCACATGACTGCCTCTAACTGGTATTTTCTGTCTATGAGGGTATTTACAAACTTAATCAAATTATTTCTTCATACACTGTTTGAAAAACGTAAAGAGAAAGATCTCTTTAACACTGTCACTGCAAAGATCTCCCTCTGTAATTCAGATAATTTTATGGCTTTTTTCCTGTGTTTTCTTTATTTGTTTTTCAACATTCTTGTGAAAACCTGGAGATGAGAGCATTAATCTAAAATGAGATCTAGGGAGATCTAAGGTAGTATTTAGGCAGAATCTAGGCATTTACCCTCAAAAGTATCATCTTGAAAATGCACACTCAGAACCAGGGTATGCCCGACCGTAATAAGCACCTTTGGTTTTTACACTAAGTCCCCACACTCCTAAAATTGTGTGCCCAGAAGTATTCTATGTTTAAGGGCAAGGAGCTTGGCTCTTGTATAACCAGCATGAGTACCTTTAGGCATATTTCTGTGTATCATATCTGAGAATCTTATTCTACAAATATTCAGAGTTTTGCACAGTATTTATCAGTGACTGTTCTCTCCCATTAAAATACTAACACTATTACTCATTAGCACACTCTTAAAGGTGCTCACCTGTTAGGAAGTGGAAAACATAGTGTCTCTGCCTGAGGGAACTTGATCTATTGCTTCCCCTTCCCAGACTATGCCTGAGCTCCCAAATGAATTTAATTTTCTTTAAATTTGCCTTGAAGGACATTCCATTGACAGGAATACATGGGTAACCACCAGAACTCCAGGAAAGTGCCCTAAACATCCCTGGGATAGCAGGGCATCAGGCAAGTTCTGCGCTGCTCAGCTTGCTTAAGAGTCAAGCACTTCTGGACAGGCACCAGGAAACTTCCAGGTGAAAAAAGGAGATGAAGTGGCCAGCTCCATCACTCCTACTTGAGATCTGCCACTTGCATGGGAATCTTAAAGTTGCCCTCTGCCAATGAGAAATGTGTGGCCAGATGTTTAGGGATCTGTATTGGAAGGGGAACCTTGGATCTCAGCATCTGTTTCTGGGACTGTCAGTATATTTTGTATTAGACAGATTTAGAAAGACATCAGCCTTAACCTGTTCTGAAGCCACCAGATTTGGTGCCTGTGCATAAAGCACAAAATCATAGACTACATCACCACACCAGGATCCCTGATACTTGATTCCTTTAGTCATAAACTGTTGACCAGGTCTGGGATTAGGAGTGGGTTCAGCCGCACCTAGACTTCTCTCTGAGAAGGAGTTTAGAAAACAATGGGGTCCACTCTGAATCTCGTGACTCAACGGGATGGCATCCCTTACCTTTCCTTATACCTAACCTTAGTCATAAACTGTTGACCAAGTCTGGGACTAGGGGTGGATTTCAGTTCACTCTGAACCTTGTGACTCAACAGGAGACTCTCCCTCACATTA
>NW_010549601.1:55810-56239 GCF_000687285.1 Phaethon lepturus | reverse complement strand
TTTCCCTAATCTACATATAAGTCACACTAACCCAATTCAGTTTCCCTAACTCTGCATGTATCATTCCTCCCGATCCATGTGTAGATCATTCCAACCTAATTATAATTTAGTTTCTCTTTGTATACTTTTTTTCCATGTTGCATAAGTAATAGAGTGGACCTTGCCAGCAAATTCTGTTAAGTCACACTTATTATAGATTTATATTAAAATCATTTGCTTGCTTTGTTGCTGATTATTTAAGCAGCCTAAACCACTCGTTTGCAGCATAGTAGTATGATGAGGACTTTCTTTAATGATCAAATAGAGTTCAGACAGGATGCAGAAATCTTGGTACTGCATTGCCTGGCCTGGTTTTATGACATTTCTAATGCCCCTTAGTGCTGGGATCACCCTGCATGGCTCCCCCCCTCAGGGACAACGGCTGAAAGC
>NW_010549601.1:41011-55779 GCF_000687285.1 Phaethon lepturus | reverse complement strand
CAACCGGTGTTCAGTGATGAGATCCCAGAGATCATATCACGTCGGGGTCACCAGTTGCAGGAGAAGGATGGACTTCACAACTCTATGAGAGTTATATTCCGAAGCCGTTTATTGTCTTGTCTGACTCCAATATATGTCATAATTTTCGCTTAGTCACTGCGCACACACTCATGATTGGTTACAACTTGTTACACACACTATTGCAATTGGCTATATACAAAATATCACGCGCTGTCCACGCGCCCCTCACACAGTCAGGATTGCTGCTTGCAGGTATTCCTGTTTTCCTCGCTTCTTCTTAGTTGTTTACCACAGCTCCTTCTCCTCAAGGCCGAGCCGTGCAGATATCCAGCTGTTTACCAGCTTCTCAATGCCACAGCTCCTTCTCCTTAAGGTCGAGCCATGCAGATCAACGCTACAGCTCCTTCTCCTTAAGGTCAAGCCATGCAGGGTGATCCCAACACCTTAGTCTCAACCGAACAGTGCTGCAAGTGTTTAGTGACAAGTGCTAGATCTCAACACTACTTAATCATGATCGATTCTCCTGGAGTAAATCATCTTTTGAAAAATTATTCTGCAGAACAGATCAGCATTTCAGAGGGACAAGTGCAAGAAAAAAAATTGTGAACTGTGGTAAATATATTGAAAGGTAAATGTTTGATGTCAAGACCTCAGCAAGTGTGAGTTTTGCACTGAAGAGCTCACTGAATAACATTTGTCAACCTTTTAAAAAGAATTGAAATTATTATTTTAATGAAAAATGTTAAAAAAAAAACAAAACAAAAGAAGCAAATTGTCACTTACTATGTGGTATATACTTAAGCTGCTTGCTTCCAGCTTAGTTTGACAGAGTTACAGAGGAGTTTTTTCACAGCCTGAGAGAAGGGATCTATCAGTCTATGTGCCAGCATAGTCATAACCTAGAATGACTGACCTGAAATCAACTGCAGCAAAACATCATATTTACTTCATAGTCCTACCCCCAGGGCCAAAAGTGTTAACATTAAGAGTCTCATAATTTTTTAGATATGGAAATGTGTTTTGAAAATGAATCTGTTTTTTAAAAAATGAATGAACCATTTCACCTGATGACAGCTTAATAGGAAGATGAAGTGCGTAGCGAATTTTTCTTTTCTAGTGGTAAGAGTAGTTATATGCATTTGGTTTTGTTCTTCTGCAAAATAAAACCTTGGGGTTATACACATTGTGCACCTAATGGAATTGTATGACATTTATCTTCTTTAACATACCAGGACTGTTGCACCATTGCTAAATCTGGTTATGATTTTCCTGACACCAACATTATTCCAAACTCCTCCCAGTCCACTTGGGTTTTAGTAGCTGTATCTGCTGGAACCAGTCTTTTAGCTGGGACCAGCATACCTAGTTTGGGTAGACTTTGTTACCCAACCTGATTCAGCCACCTCTACGTGGTGACAGCCACCACACTCAAAGTACAAATCATTATCTGTTAAATCATGTCTCTGTTTCAAAGATCTTCACCAGTGCTGGAACATATGCCGTTCACTGAGTCCTCACCTACCACTTTGGAAGGCCTTCTTACAAGCAAAATTTCTTTTATAGATATTTTACAGAAGCTTTTATAGGTTTGTAGATACTTGGCACTGCACACAGGAGCCTTGATTCTCTTTTCCAGTAGTCACAGTAACACAAGCATTACATCATCCAAGATCTGATTTCATTTCGTTTGACTGAGTGGTACATAAGTGATCCATCAGGTTGATTGACAACACAGATCTCTGTCTGAAGACAAACTGAGAGTGAAATCCTGCTTGGAGTCTTCCACAGCATGTATATGAATTAGCTATTCACTAATCAGCTAGAGCTCCCTGAGATGTGTCAGCTGCTCTGTATTTATTACTCCCCTCATGTTGCTTCTCCTCTTACTCAAAGTTTCTTGCATACTAATAAATAGCATTCTGGAAGACGCATACAACGTATTTAGGCTCATCATATAGATGAGGATGATTAATATACCACTGCTGAAAAAAAATTAAATGGAAATGAGAAAAATTCTAAGAATGTTTGACTCATGCCTCCAGGAAGTTCATAAATTAATAAAATGGTACACACACAGAGTTCAAAATAGTTCTTGAGACATCACCACAACCACTCTCCTCAGCCAGGATAAGGTAATAGCTTATGTCATGCTTGACAGGTATTTGCTGAGAGCCATGTAATGATAAAGAGTCTACAACTTCTTAAGCAACTTCTCTTACTACTTCATTATTCTCACTGCTAGTTCATACTCCTGATATCCAATCTGCTTCAATCTAAAACCATTACTTCTTACCACCTCCCTCTTGAACATGGAAAGCAGATTATTCCCTGTGTCTTTACAACAGTGTTATGTAATTGAAAACTGCTCTCATGTTCTCCCTTGGGCTTTTCTTCCCCGGCTGAACACCATAAAATTACATTTTCTAGGCTTCTGTTGATTCTGATTTCCTCAGGACTCTTTCCATTTGGCTCCAATTTTTCTTGGAGTGAAGTCTCCAGTGCCGAGCAACAAAAGGATTATTTCTGATGTCTTGCAAGTGTTTGTACAAAAGAGAATGGTGTCAGCCCTCTTCAGCGTATATTGCTGATGCCTATTTGGCCAACATCAAAATCACTGTGGAAGACCTACTACCTAGCCAGCTGTCCCCCAACTTGAATGTGGGTAGCTAATTATCCAGCATCAATGTAATACCCTTTATCAGATAAGATCATGTAATTTGTCAGGTACTTTTTCCAAAATTTCTCTCTAGTGAGCATATTAGTGAGAAATGCTTTTATTAGTAAATCAGACTACTGTATTGTATTCTGGACCAGACCATACACCATAGTGAGGATTTGAGAGGGATCCAGCTTTATGGATGAGTTATATGACTATTCCTCAGAGATACAAACATGCCACCTTTACCAGGAAGGTCCCATAAGACAAGTGCCAACAAAAAAGGATTTAATCAGACTCCTTTCCAGAATTGTCCTTTTGGAGAGGAATAGGGGTACAGATCTCCCTGTCTGCTTTTTAAAGCATAGTATTAAAACAGTATGGATTTGGCTTATACTCTTGGAATATGCAGATCACTGGGTTTTCATGACAGCAACACCTTCTTCCAGAAAGCAATTATATATTCCCTGGCATGCTGAAGCACTGCAAAGTGCTTAAAATAATCACTCTTTCAATCTTAATCTGTCAGAGCCCCTATTCCCACCAAAAGTGGCATATGGGTTTTGTGTTAAAGCTGACATCATGGGTCTTCGCAACACTCTTCCTTGATTTCTTTTTAGGATGAAAGTGTTGTGCTTCCTACATGCACAAGTGGCTTAAACAATCATGTTTGCTACACTCATTTTTATCAGTATTGCCAGCAGGTCGAGGGATGTGAACCTTCCCCCTATTCAGCACTGTTGAGGCCACACCTAGAGTACTTTGTGCAGTTCTGGGTTCCTCAGTTCAAGACAGATACGGACATGCTGGAGAGAGTCCAGTGAAGGTCCAAGAAGATGATTAAGGGACTGGAGCAACCTGTATGAGGAAAGGCTGAGAGACCTGGGACTGTTTAGCCTAGAGAAGTGAAGGCTTGGGGACAAACTGACCAATGTATATAAATACATGAAAGGAGGGTTTAAAGATCGAGCCAGGCTCTTTGCAGTGTGCTCAGTGACAGGACCAGAGGCAATGGACACAAACTGAAACACAGAAGGCTCCATCTGAACATCAGGAAACACTTTTTTACTGTGAGGGTAACCAGGAACTGACACTGCTTGCCCAGAAAGCGTGTGGAGATATTCAAAAAACATCTGGTCAAAGACCACCTGCTCTAGATGGCCATGCTTCAGCAGTGGGGTTGGACCAGATAACCTCCAGACATCTATTTAACAATTCTGTGATTCTATCCATAAAAGCTAGAGCAGACTGGGTAGACTGAGAAAAATCAGGGATTCAGTATCAAATAATGTGATTTCCAAAGTGATAGACCTTTGCAATGAGCAGTGAGGACTTAGCAGTCCTGGTCACCTTTGATAGTCCTCCCAGTTTTCTTTTTTGCATTGATAAAATACTTCTTTCAGCTTTTGCCTCACCTGCCTTAGCTATTACATTTCTTTTTGTGCCTTTCCAGAAACACTTTCTTGAGCTCACTTTATCTCCTCTTATTTTCTTAAGGAATCTCAAATCATATAAAGCAACTCTTCTGGATATTAACAAAGGTCTAGGAGGAGTTCAATCATAAATGAATTTATGCTATAACTGGTACTCATGCCAGCTGCAGGCTGCTTGGCCAATAACATACACAGAGGAGAAAAGAGGTTCATAAATTCTGGATAGTAAGAGTAGGAATTTGGCAGTTGTGGATTTTCTGTGCTCAGGGTCAGAAACATACAGGTCAACTTCAAACAAATTCAAGAAAAGAGGGTATAGAAGGTGTGCAGCAGTGAAGGGAATAAATAGCAAAATTTGCAAGGTTAGATGGGCAATGCCAGAATCCATCATATCTGCAAAACATGTGTCATAAATTGTTCAGGTTCTGGTCTATATTCCACCTGAGCAGAGGCAGCAAGAACAACAATAATAGCTGTAAGGACATAGGAAGAATTTAGACAATGTAAGTCTAGGCCAAGGTGAGAAAAGCCTGTATATACAACTTAATTTTCTCTAATACTCATTTCTGGAGCTGGTCAGAGAGGACCATAGGACATCCGTCATCCTTAGAAAACCCAGGTTAACCTTTGCATGACAGCCTTATATCGTTAAATATCATCACTGCAGTGGTTTTCTACAGCTTTTGAATAATGCTGTATCTCTCCATAATGCTAAAATGAACAATAAATTAAAATACAGTAATTTATAGCTCTTTCAGTATCTAGAGTCTGTCAGCTTTCGATGAGAAGTTGAAAAGATATATGTATTTTGATCTTAATTTTTTAGAGTTCACCTTGATAAGAAGATGTATTTTCTTATTATTATTTTCTTATGTTATTGTGCAAATAAGCCTGTTTTGTTCCAGGATATTAATTACGAAGTAGAGACTCTTTCTGCATGTCCACAAGTACAGCAAGATGCAGGAAGATTTTTTCATTATTCCCATCCCCACAGGTGTGCAAGATGTGCAAATGGAAGATCAGACATTTTGTTGTCCTTCTCCATAATCCTGTGTGCCCTGAGTCAGTGATCAAGGCTGTAAGTGTAATATAGCCAAAAAAATCCCTTTAATTATATAAACAAAAGGACAGTGCTTTATGGGTAGCGGATGATCCAGCATCAGTGTAGTACTCTCTTTTGTATTAGATCAGACAATTTCTCCAAATTTCTGCCCAGAGGGCATATTGGGAAGGAAACAAGGAGGGACCTATTCAGCTTTGATCTTGATGAGGTGAGTTTGCTACACTGATTTATCACTCATAGTCTTATTTGTTCTGATAATTCTCTCACTAAATGGTTTTAAATACTTGGGGACTGTGTTCATCCTGACTAAGAAACCGTTGCAGGTTTAGGTATTAGCGATCCACGTAACAGCTAGCCTGAACAGGCTCTTGTCTAAACGTGCAGCGGAAGTTCTCACGGGAACTTCCTTCAGGAGTAGAGTTGTTTTCTTGTAAGGAAATTATATATTATCTCAAATGAGCAAAAGGGAGAGAGCTTCTCTCCACAGACAGGATCTGCTCTGCTCCGCACAGCGTGCTGTGTAAATACAAGCATTGCCTGAGAGAAGCAGCAGTGGGTTGTCTCTCTCCTCATTAAGACTGGATTCCTTCTTGAAAGATTTTTTTTTCAAAGATATCCTTACATAGCCTACAAGTTACTATGTTCAACACAGGAGTGACTAGATGAGGCTGAATGGCATGTGAGATAACAGAGGTTAGAGTAGATGATCTAAAATACCTTTTGGCCTTACATCAATGAATACAGAGAATTAAATGTTACAAGTCATCAAGAAGCAGCAGAAAACTGTGAAAACTTTTATTCATTCTTGAATATGTTCACTTGCCTTCAGAACAAATGGAGATTACAGTCAATGGTAATATTAAAAGAATCAGTATTAGATATTTATAGTGATTAAAGAGACATAACTCATTTCTTGAATGGGGGAAAGTCTGAAGAATGATGCACCTTCAGGGGAAAGCAAAAGTAGTCACAAGATTTACAGTAACCATTCCTACTTTTGGGTGACATGAATCTTTTTCTCTTTCTCTAAAATGAGTGCACAATGTGTGTGGTAAAGTAACAGCCACTGTTTCTGTCTAGTGATAAATCCTTCTCACACTACCAAGCAGGAGAATGGAGCCTACAGCTATGCTTATGCAACAAAAGTTATGAAGGACTACCATCCTGTAAACCATCCTGCTCTCTCTCTGCCTCCCCCCAAAAAACAGTGAATGACTAAAACCCGGGGGAAAATAATTTCTTCACCTTGCCTTGAAGCTGCTAAAGGCTGAAACAACAGAATTTAGAGAGAAAGAATTTAGAGAATGAAGAAAGGAAGGATTTTGATCCAAATCTCCTGTATCTTGTACAACCTATCCAAAACCAGATAAAATTTTGTCTTCAGAAATCTTTTTATTTTTAATGTCATAGGTATGTTTAGAATACTTTTTTAAAAATAAAAACTCTTCTCAAAGTGAAAAAAATCTATAACCTTGTGATTAACTTTATACAGAAACCTGGTCTCAAACATTTCCTGTTGTTTAAAATGTTCATCTTAGAAGTGTGTAAGTGTTCCAAAAAAGGTTAAGTTGCAGAGTCATTTAATACCCTGTTGTCTTAAGAATACATTGTCTGCTCTGTACTATAATAAAAACATAGTTTAACAAAAAGAAAAACAATCTAATTTGTTTAAAAAATTGACTGAGAAAAGTATCCTAAATTAAATCCCAAATGTCAAAATTGAAAGCCCAATTATATTTTCTTTATGTCTAGAGGGTTTTAATAGATTATGTTTGAAAATTGCTGAAATAAACAGAAGCATCATACTGATCTCATGATAAAAGGACGAATTAACAATACAGCATTGTATTTTTCCTCTTGTAGTTTATCTTCTCTAAGAACTAGTTCTAAAGCAGTTTGTAGACAGAAGGGCAGGAGTCTTCTTTTTTGGGGACTAGTTTAGCTCCTTTATCAAGATTAATGCAATTATATGTGAAAAACAGTGCTAAATGTCTAAAACTCTCTGAAAGATTAAAAACAACATGAGGCAGCAGATGGATGCATAGCAGAACAACCAGTTTTAAGACAGAAGTGGGTTTAAGTCAACCCCATAAAAGCAACAAAGTTTTTGGCAATGACTTTAACAGAATGACAATTTTATCTGAACTGTCTCTGCCCTTCTTGAAAGAATCAGGACAGAAATTCATAAAATATTTTCTCTGGGTGTGTTTTTCTGACTTTGCATGGAAGAATGCAAAGTTTAGGGAAAATTAATACTACACTTGTGTTTTAACATACATCATGCTACTTCATGTATTTATGATGATATTATGATTTCATATCAAATGAAAAGTTATTTTCCACTCAACTCTAAAACTGCTTGTGAGTGGTAAAACTTATTCCTGTGCAAAGTGTAAAACTACACAAAATTTAAAAATAAATGTTCTAACAGTGAGTTAAGGACCTGTAGGACTTAGATAACTTCTGAACATGAAGAGTCTTTGCTTCTTTAAAATACACAGTTTTAAATGTAATGATTTACATATGCCATGCACAGGTACAATAAAAAGGCCAAACATTACTATCTATGAAATTATCCAAATTGCCTTTCTTTTTTTTTCTCCTAAGCTAAATAATTAAAAAATAATGGGTTAACAACATTTAACAAAGAAAACCGTATTCATTCAAAAACATATAGTTACTTTCTTTGAAATGTCCGAGTCCATACTCCACTTTTATATGCAGAAAGTCTCATTATTTAATTTTCAAAACTGGTCCACTTAGCTTGATGCCTCTGTATTTTGGACTCAACAGGCTTAATTTTTAAGCTTTATCTGTCCACAGCTAATTCATTTAATGGTCTGAAATTAGGCAAAGTTCCCCAAATTTGTTGAAAACATTAGCCAAAGTAAGTTGCCAAAAGCAATAAAGATAATCTTAGGAAAAGCAGGGCCTCTGCTCAGGAAAGGAACATCTGAAAGTCGCAATTTCTGTCCAACAGGAACAGCACATCTAAAAAGTTTCTCTGAGATATCGCTTATCTCATCATTAAGTTGCTGCAAGATCTTTTTTAGTTTTGTTGAATCAGCGTTTTCCAAGAGAAAACATTATGTCTGAAGATTCTTACCCGTATGAGATCAGAAGTTGAACTCATAATCCACTAGCAGACCCTGTGACATAGTAATTTCTTATTTATTTTTATATATTAACATAAATATCATAAATAACATATGACAATTACATGCATGACAAACAGTGGAAGTTAGCAAGATGATACCTGTTTTCTTTTTCTGATAAGTCAATTTAACAATTCAAAAAAAAAAATCAAACTCTACAAGTAAAAAGAGATCAAAATTGTTCTTATCCAACACTGTGACCTGACGGGAGCAAGCATAATCCATAAATAAATACAGAAATAACCATCTGGGGGCTCTTCTCCTCCCACAGAAGCTGCCAGCACTATTTCAGGAAAGCTGTGGGAAGTCCATGTGCCAAACCTCTGCAGCCAAATGAGAGATTCTGTTTATGGTAATTGAGACTTTATTTACTGTGATTTTTAGATATTTTCTTTGGCAGCTAAAACTGCTCAAACTCTTCAAGTGCCACCTGATGAGCCAGGCTAACTAAAGAAGATACTCCAAGGTGGTATCTACTACTCTTCTGCCAGAGGTTTTTCCCTCAGCCCTCTCAGAATCAGCAAAAACAGATCTGTGTTCACTGCTTTATTGCCACACTTCCCAGTGTTCATTAAAGTCCCATCACTGTCAGGCTGAGACCTATCGAGCATTAGACATTTGCACATATCTGCTTCTACTCACTTCAAAGGGAAGCAAATTGGCTTCTATCCTCTTAAATCACTCTGGCACAAATTGTGATAGTTTGTCTGGAAGCCTCATTCACCCAGTAAAAACAGTGCATCATACAGAGATGTGACAACATCCTTTCAATTTTCAAATGCAATTAAACTGTGATCTAGGTTAAATAAATACCAAATCAAGGTTAATGTTGCGGGAAAAAAGTTCCCTTGAAGGAATTTCAGGATCTGCTACAAATTCTCCTCCAGTGTGCTTAAAAATTGGTAGCATACCTTTGGAGAAATCTGTATTGCAATAAAGCATAGGTCTAGTAACAATGCATCCTGCTTTCTCTAAAGCAGACATCTCTATAAAAACAATTCTTTTGCACACCTGCATTGAAGACATCTTCAGCTTCAAAGAGCAAACCACTGACCTGGGTCGGTGCTGAAAATTTGAAGGATTTATTATACAAGCCTGCATAGCAGCCTTAACTAAGTAGATTTGAAAACTCTTTTTTCTGGAAGCCAGAACAACTAAATCTCATATGATTAAAATCTCTGTCACTGAAATTACAGGTGTGGAACATACCTTGTATTCTTTGATCTACAGCTGAGAAAAAGCTTGCCGATTTTATGGTAGTGATTCTTTCTACAGTTCTGCATGCTGCTCAGTAAAATCAAAGAAGTAAGCATTTTCTCTGGCAGCAGGAAACAAGTGTAAGATTTTAGAGCTATCTGTGTTCCCTAGACACCTATTCTTTTAGGTCCTGCCTTGATTTAGTCTTGTACCTGCAAATTAGTTCTATTGTTATTTTTATAATACAGAAGTGATTGAAATATTTCTGTTATGACATCTTTCAGTGTAAAATTATTTTCTTCTAAATGTCTGTGGGAAAATTTTGTAACTTTTTAGTCAAAATTCTCTATTATTATCACTTTCTGCAGGAAGAAGAGAGGAGGATTTTTAAATAAAAATACCTCAAATAATTTTCAGTTTTCAAAAGAATAGTCAGAAATACCCAGCTGGTTTCATATACAGGAAACAAAAAAGGGCCAAGGCACAACTGGAAAAGGTTGACTGAAACACTATCAGTGTTTCCCTTGAAACCAAAAAAAAGTTTTGACCATCTATTTTCATAGTGTCCCCAGTGGCATCTGAAATGCAGACATCTGCTGCAAACATCCCTGTTTAATTATGTCTTCAGTTATTTTTAACTAGATAAACTTATCTCAGACATTCAGATCCATGTTAAAGGCTTTCCATCTTAGAACATTGCTCACATCCATACTTCAAGGGCACTGGAACACCTTCCCCATTTTTAATGCACTTACAGTCATAATGCTGCTGTGGGGTAGGGAAATCTTCCCATGTCATTCAGTAACTGGCTTCTACTCAAGATTTTAAAGGAAAAAGCAAATGCTGAAAGAAAAAGGTAAAGAAACACAGCATAAACAAAAGGATGCAAAGCTCAATATGCTCTTATTTTCCAATATTCCAAAGTTAGTTATAAGAAAAAATAATCCCTCTGGTTTTGAAGCTGTTGCTGTTAGTAGCTGAGATGCACTTTATATATATATGTATGTATTTATACATATGTATGTATTTATACATATGTATGTATTTATACATATATATGTATGTATTTATAGCTCAAAAAACATGAGAGCCCAATACATGCAGTTCCCTTCCTGTTATCTTTACAAAAGTATATGAAGAGGAGAAAAGTAAATCCCATATAATTTGTGTCATCCCCTTAAAATTATGAACTGCCCATGGGCCCCTTTTTCTACACTTGTCATTTTTATTAGATGATGATGATGATGACAATGACAAACTATTTTAATCCATGTGTCAGTGTCCCTGTAAATTCATGGAAGACAAAATTACACTTCCTAGAATTAACAGTTTAAGCTTTTTGACATGAAGTGTCTTCTTCATGTAGTATGCCCTCACCTATCTTTCAGTTCCCCTGGGAGCCTCCTTTAAGCTTGTATAGAACTTGTAGATTGATGCTGCTTTTCACACCTGCCTGTCTGAGTTGTGTCAGAGACCAGTGTCTCTCCCCTCTGGGAGCAGCGGATAGAGGGCTAGATCAAATTAAAGACTTTTAAAACCTACTGTTAAGAACAAACAGGAGGAACTGTATCGCAAACGCAATGGCAAATCTAGACAGACTATTGTTTTATAGAAAGTTAAAGATGTGTCTGCAGTAATTGAAATCTCTGCTCTTAAGCACTCTCAGCATCAGTTTTTCCCCATATAGTCAAGTGCCCCTTATCTCCTTTACTGAACTGCAGAACTTTGTTCCACCTTTCATGGCCCTTTCAACTCATATCTCCACCCTTTCACTCCCAGGAACCCTACTGACCATGGACATATCCTGAGCTCTTCAGCTTTCCTTATCAATTTTCAGTATTTCATAACTTATGACTTTTGATTATTTCCACATTTGTTTTCTGCTTATTATCTGGGGGAGGTTTATATATGTGTCTGCCTATAAATCACTGTGCGATGACTTAGAGGAAATGTGTTCTTAAAAGAGTGGAAGTGCATGCTGTCTGGGGAGGGAGTATCAACCGATGATTCAGAAATTGCAAGGAGCTATCCTAACATGAATGGCTGAGAAATTTTTGTTTAATTCATTTAATATTATCTAGTAAACGTTATAAACATTGTATGTATTTAACATTAAACACACATTGATATGCATAAATGAAGCAAGCTAGCGGCTTCATTTCATATGCAATCTGCATAGCTTTTAATACATATGTAAAAATAAGAACGTTATATTAGAAGTTTTCTGTTGCAAATTGGAGAATGTTCCCTACTGTGTTCTGTATTTTGAGGATACAAGAAGTTTAAATGTATTTGTATGCCACAAGTATGTATCCAGACAAGTAGTTTTTGATTAGGAAACTCAAATTAATTAATCTTACTTCAAAAAGATCATTTGATTTTCATCATTTTCATAAAATCCAATGACTTGCAAAAGAAGCTGAATTTTTAAAGACTTAGAAAAATAAATGTTTGGTCTAAAAACACAAAGTACAAGAATCCAAAGTCCAGTTTGGATAGTGATGAATAGTAGCCTTTGTGAATTTCAGAAGACACAGCTGGTAATTATTTCAGACTTTATGGAAGCCATTTTTCATGTACAGACAAGCTTTTGGCAAGGCTTACTGCTCAATAAAGTGAGTTGGACTGCAGATGCAACAGGAAAATCACAAGTTAGATGAACATTTTGCAAAGCATGAACAAGATGGGGCAAAAATGGGTATGGAATGTCAATAATGATCTCCCAATGAGTTATCAATAGTGGAACATGATGACAAGTACAAATCTAGTAGCGGCAAGTAGTTATTCCTGAGTTGCAAACCAGGTAATAGGTACTGAGCTTTCCTGTTTAGCAAAGCACTTAAAGACTTGTTAAAAAATCAATTAAATGCTTGCCCTGAATTTTAATGGACTCTGTGCCAGACTCCTCACTAGTTGTTCACTTAAAAAACTCGATTAGTCCCCTAGATATCCCCTGATTTCAGCTAGACAACTCTTGTTATGCCCTCAACATTGTTGCTTAAATAAAGTCTCAGTCTCATCGTGTGCTTATTCACTGCTGAAACCTTACAAAACATCTTGATCCATGAAAGACTATGAAATAGTCCATGAAATAACTATACTTCAGCATAAATTTGTCATTTTAACTGAATTACTACAATTTAAAGCCTATTTTTATAAAGGAGATATCTGAAACTTCTGTAAAAATCAGATAAATTTATTTTATCTGATATATTTAAATGATATGTTTAAGTCTGATCTATTTAAATGGAGATAAATGCTCTCTATCATTTAAGCACTGAGGAAGAGAACAAATTAGTTTTGTCTTCCATGCAGTTCTAAGGGGGAGATAGCTGGCAAGCTTAGCCCATTCTGTTGTGCATCTCCTTCCAACTGCCTGAACTACTGATCCTCTTTTGAAGCAGCCCCTGAACTGCTGGAGTTTACAGCCTGGCACGGTAAGTCAAACAGATCAGAGACCGTTTTACTAGCAGAGGCAGTAGAGTTTAGCTGAAGGTGGTAATTTTGCCCACCAGCTTGATGTGAATCATCCTGTCAACAACTTCACATAATCACTTTTTTACCAGTATGCAAACAGCAGGGAAGGTATCTGTTTTTTCTGCAGAGCTACATGGGGAATGAGAACAATCATATCTACCGTTAAACAAATAATAAGTTTTGTAAGCATGCATATATGCTCTGCTGTTACTAAGGACGATAATTTATTAATTTGTTATAAGTCTTGTGGACTAGAAAGTGTAAAGGAAAACAAACTGTGCTGCACTTCTCTGTGTATTGAGAGAAAGAGGCATGTACCTACCTCAACCTTCATCAGCTTGCTCTTCTGGAGCGTTAGGAGCTCTCAGAACCACAAAGAAACAAAATATCAAAATACCAAGAAAATGTCAAGAGTCCTCAGCAAGATTGGAAGAGATGGCTGTCACATTACAGATCATAGAATCATAGAATCATTAAGGTTGGAAATGACCTTTAACATCATTAAGTCCAATCATCAACCCAACACCACCATGTCCACTAAACCATGTCCCGACGTGCCATGTCTGCATATTTTTTGAACACCTCCAGGGATGGTGACTCCACCACCTCCCAACACCCCTCCAGGAATGGTCACCCCCCCCCCTCCCTGGCCAGCCTGTTCCCATGCTTGACCACCCTCTCAGTAAAGAAGTTTTTCCTAATATCCTGTCTAAACCAACTTGAGGCCATTTCCTCTCATCCAATCTCTACTTACTTGGGAGAAGAGACCAACACACCCACCTCACTATAATGTCCTTTCAGGTAGTTGTAGAGAGCAATAAGGTCTCCCTTCAGCCTCCTCTTCTCCAGACTGAACAACCCCAGTTCCCTCAGCTGCTCCTCATAAGACTTGTGCTCCAAAGCCCTCACCCGCTCCATTGCCCTTCTTTGGACACACTCCAGCAACTCAATGTCCTTCTTATTTTGGGCCCCTTGAGGGGGGGATTCAAGGTGCGGCCTCGCCAGTGCCGAGTACAGGGGCACGATCACTTCCCTACTCCTGCTGGCCACACTAGTTCTGATACAGGCCAGGGTGCTATTGGCTTCTTGGCCACCTGGGCACACTACCAGCTCATGTTCAGCCAGCTGCCAACCAGCACCCCCAGGTCTTTCCCCAAGCCTGTAGCGTTGCATGGGGTTGTTGTCACCCAAGTGCAGGACCCGGCACTTGGCCTTATTAAACCTCATGCAGTTGACCTCGGCCCATCAATCCAGCCTGTCCAGATCCCTCTGCAGAGCCCTCCTACCCTCCAGCCGAACAACACTCCCACCCAACTTGGTGTCATCTGCAAACTTACTGAGGGAGCACTCGATCCCCTCATCCAGATCATCGATAAAGATATTGAACAGGACTGGCCCCAAAACTGAGCCCTGGGGAACACCCCTTGTGACTGGCCATCAACTGGACTGAACTCCGTTCACCACAACTCTCTGGGCTGGACCATGCAGCCAGTTCTTTCCTCAGTGAAGAGTACACCTCTCTAAGCCAAGAGCCGCCAGTTTCTCCAGAAGAATGCTGTGGGAGATGCTGTCAAATGCTTCACTAAATTCCAGGTAGACAACATCCACAGCTTTTCCCTCATCCACTAGGCGGGTCATCTGGTCATAGAAGGAGGTCAAGTTGGTCAAGCAGGACTTGCTTTCATGAACCCATGCTGGCTGGACCTGGTCCCTTGGTTGTCCTTCATATGCCCTGTGAGCACCCTCAAGATGGACCGCTCCATGAT
>NW_010549601.1:30636-40950 GCF_000687285.1 Phaethon lepturus | reverse complement strand
ATGTGGACAAGCCTCCAGTCTTCTTGGACCTCCCCTGTTAACCAGGACTGCTGATAAATGATGGCGAGTGGCTTGTCAAGCTCCTGCCCCAGATCCCTCAGTACTGTCAGTGATGGATAATAGAGGGTATGTTCCTATGCCTCTGTGTGTGGGCATGTGTGTGTGAGAGAGACAGAAAGTGGCACACTGATCTTCCCAAATGATATATATGTACATATATATATGGGGGTGTGGATGTGCATCAGATCAGCAACAGAATTTGGAAGAAGACAGTTAAGCTCCCAAGGCTTCCAAGCCAGCGTTCTCTTGCCACTTCTGTTTTTGTTTAACTTACACCTTTTTTTTTTAATACATTTATTACATTGTCATTTAAACACCAAAATAGAAAGAGGGAGCAAATTTTTGCCAGTAAGATATCATTGAATCTGTATTCAATAGACTCTTTCAGGAATGGACAAAAGATTACACAGCACATGAGACCAAAACATAGTACTTAGACAAAACAGAAACCAGGAGTAAAGTTAGTCTCTACATTGCTGAGAACTTCAGGGGTTTTTAAATGTTTGTCATAGAAGAAAAAAAAGTGTGTTGTTTTGCTGTGAAAGAAGAGCCTTGACGAAAACAACTGTGAGAAGCTAAATTGCAATCTATTGAGAAGTTTAAAATATTTAACGGTGTTGGCCCTATTTCTCTTTTTGCCTAGGTGCTCACAATAATTTTGGCATTTGGTCCAGAGCAGTTCTTTTGCTGGTCCTACCAGCAGTGAGGCCGATGATCAACTGGAGGGAAAGTCTAAACATCCAGCCACCAGAGAAATCCCTCCAGACTGAGGTTTACGCACATCAATTAGTGATTTACAGCTACGTTCAAGGCCAGAACTAACAATTGGGTGTTCTAGACTAAACTCTTATACATCACAGACTACAAAAATTTACCCAGATACCGTTGAATGGAGACCCATAGCTTGGATTGACAGATTTTCTCCGTACACACAAGCTATCTGAACTTTCAGACATGTAATTCACAAGCCAGAACACAGTAGACCTGCTTCTGCTGTCAACACTGATTTGGCAAAATATGTCAAATGCTGGTTTTGTTGGCATTTCTATGAGATGGAAAGATTTGTGATGAACTGCTCAACTTTTCTAACCTGTGCAGAGAATATTTTGTAGGACTTCTGCTGCAGTGTATTGTGGGACAACTCACCCTAACGTAATGTTCTATATTGCACACAGGTATACTCTCCCCCTCACCCTTTTTTCCCCCCTCCCCTTTATGCAATTCACACATGTGCAGTGGCTTCCTCAGAATGAGATCTGAATGCCTTACAGATATTACAAGAGAACACTCAACAGGGAGATCGAGGACAAATTATTAAAGACATATGTTGCAGATATCAAATGCTTCTCTGCTCCTGTAGAGACACAAGCTTTTCTGGAGCAGGAGGTCTGTTGCCGAATGATGTAACCATACCATCTGGAGGACAGGGGACGATATTCAGTGATGCCAGAACTACCATATGAGGGACTGGAGATTTACAGAGCTGTATATAGACTCTGTCCTAACTCCACGGTCCCACAGTACAGAACAAAGGTCCAAGACCAAAGTAAAAGCTGTTTGCTATTGTTCTCTGGCAAGACCATACTGATGAACTGTGGGTCTCTAACAATGAGATGAAGTTGACCAGTCAACTGGTAAGCTGCAGGCTGTTGGTGCCACCAAGGGTTTTGAGAACAAAAAGTGTACCTCAAATGATAACTAGCTTTCAGAAAATGGGATTGCTAGTGGTAGGTCTACTTATTCCGAAAGCCACTGTATTTATTGTGCATGCTGAGAAAAAAATGCACTGTGACTGCTCAGTGGACCCAGCGGTTTCCAAAAACAATAGATCAGTGCAGAAGTATGACACAACAATTCTGTACATATACAGCACATGCTGTGTTTCCCAGTCATAATGAATTAATTATACACACACAGCAAAGAAGTATTGGTACTTATGCATCACAGGCAGTCTGCATGCATACAGTAAATCTGGTACTTGAAAATTTTACTATGGCTTTGCAAAATGTCTTCTACATATGTATAATAGAAATATGATGGGAGAGGGATAATGAGAAGCAAGGAAGCTAAAGAATATAATGCTGGTATAGGAATAATTAACCTAGCTTTTCATCAACTCCCCAAAATTATATCCAACAAGTGAAGATCTCTGTCTGAATCAATTGTGTTCATAGTCTTCATGGGGTCTGCTGTTCAGACACTGCCTTTAGATATCTCTTACAGTGGACAAGCACAAGCTGTTTCATACAGTGAGTAAAGTGCCGGGCAAATTTATGACATTACAGTTCCTATGCTTAGACAAGCAGAGACCCTCTTCCCTTACAGTCACATTGGTAGGGGTGAGATGAAGCAACCTTCTTTATTTTGGGGAACTTTCCTTTCTTGCCATGGTTTCTGAAACTAAACCTAAACAATGTGGGACAATTAAGAAAATTCACATACTTGCAGTGACAATGGAAAGCCAGCCTGGAAAAGCTGAAGGCAAGAGAGATTTCTCTGCACATCACCGGATGCAAACAAACACCATCCTCCTCCTAACACAACATCTCTGAACCAAGAGACTTTCTCCCTGTGCATTTCTGAAGCATTCTCAAATGAAATGAACCTGGACATTTGTGATGCTTTAGCCAATGTGCTTAACTAGAGACTACTTTCCTCTTCAGTACTGGGTCCCAGGGTCAAGGGGAAAAAGAATGGCATATGTGTTTACATTCACAGGGGCTCAGATATCTTACTGATTTGACATGCATATGGATTGCACATTACCACTGGATTTGTGGTACAGATACAGGTTTTTCAAACTCCTGGAATGGAAAGATTGTTAAACTTTCTGGAGGATTAAATACTTGTTTAATTTCAGACACTGTCTTGGTATAGGTCTTTTTCAAACAAAATATTAATTTAAATGTAAATCACAGTAATTGTGAGTTTGGGGACATAGGGTGCCATGTAATTGACTGATATAGATGGCTTGTTTTCTAATACATCAGTAAACTGTTTTGTAGAACCGGAAGTGAGGAACTGGAAATGTAGAACTGGAAGCTTTTGGGGAAGGTAAACACTGAGTGTTATTGACTTAGTAATTACATTGGGAAGTAAGGACAAAATGATACCACCAGACCATTCAACTGCTGGTGACAAAGACTGTTTTTTTATGGAGTTAGTTGAGGTGCAATTATTAAAATTCTATACAAACAAAAAAAGTCCAAACCTGAAACCCTGAAAACCCACAAGTAACCTCAATAGCAGTGAACTTCTACTGACTCTTTATGTCTACATACCTTGGAACTATAAAAGGTCAAACAGAAAGGCAACATTTGTACCCACAGTTGCTTGAGCTACTTTCCTCAAGAACCACAAACAGTTCCTGGCAGTGGATGTCTATGCTGGAATTACATATGTTCTTCAGGTTCATAGCTTCTTCACTCTTTATAGGATACCACCAAAACATCCCAGTCACTAGTCCTGCACAGGGTTCAGTAGCTGCCACCAAAGCTGTAAAGGATCAGCTGGCTGCCTAAGGACAAACTGAATATAGAGCCAGGATGAACAAAGCCCCCACAAAGCCCTTTTTCAGTTATCCTATCAGTTACAACTGATGTTCTCATTTTCTTTCCTCCCTCCTGCTGTGGTGCATCCCCCCTGCCTCCTCACCTTGTACCTGGGCCGCTCTAATTCGCCTGCCAAGCCTTGGCCTCCTAACAAAGGGTTTGGCCATTGAGAGCCCCTCAACTGTACCAAGCACTCTTGTGTAGCCAAGGAGGAGAATGGTACTGAGTGGATCAGGAACACGATCTCCTAAACAAGGTACAGAACAAGAAACAGAACTAATCAATTATCTCCTGACAATCCTGGCAGCGGTACTGTTAAAACTTGAGAAATCACCTGCCTGGATAGTGGAAGCTCACAGATGCCCAAAATCAATTATCTTCCAGTCCTATAAATAGTGGTCCCAGCCGAGACCCTTTGAGCTCTCCTGGACAGCAGCAGGCTGTGACCAGAACCTCCCTCTGAGTGGGACGCCTCTCAGAGTCCATGAACCTTCAATTTCACAATGAACTCAGAGACTCGACTGTTCACCCATTGAGTGATGAAAAGCATTCAATGTGAGTATTTGACTGGATTTGAGGGGGATATTTCATAGGTACCTTTGTACACATCTATCTCATATCTCTTCATGTGTCTCTATCTCTACACCTATATGTGTGTGTGATTAAGGAATCTTAGTAAGTTTTAGGTTGATTACGCTGCTAAGTTTTAAATTATTTGATATTGTGATTTATCTCAATATCATTAGTGAATTTGATTGCTGTTATTTTGAATTAGATTGTTGCCATCCTAAAGTTACACCAAGCACAACATATATCACCACAGCAGAATCCCCGGTACTCTATCCCTTTAGTCATAAACCATTGACCAAGTCTGGGAATAGGAGTGGATTCAGCCACACCTAGATTCCTCTCTGAGAAGGAGTTTAGAAAGCAAGGGGGTACACTCTAAACCTCATGACTCAATGGGAGGACACACTTTTTACAAACTTGTATTAAAATCATTCGTTTTCTGATACCTTTGGTGGTGATTCTTTAAGCAGCGTAAATTATTCATTTGCAACACCTGCAATGACTCCTAAAATTGGGTATTCCCTCTTTAAGAATGCTAGCTGTACCTTTCTTTTCTCCCCTAGATAACTCTGCCTCCAGATCTTTAAACATCTGCAGTAATATTCACTATAACATTTTAGTCTCACCCGACATGAATTCTTCACATATTCCCCATGGCCACCCAGCACAGTGAGGCCACAATTTGTAGTGTTTATTGTTTTCCTATATTATTTGCAGAGCTGAGTCTTTATAGGTTTTAGATACAATATATCAGCTGACTGCATGTCATAAGAGTATGGCATACTTTTTACTTGTATCTCATCTGATAGAACGAAGTGTCAGGTGGTAGAAAAACTTCCCCTGAAGCATTAGAAATATCTGATGAAATTTTGTTCTGAGTTCACTATGGCTGGAAGCACAGTTGTTTGCAATCGTATTTGGACACACAATACTCTTTTCCCTCCACCACTCTGTAAAAAAGCTCCCATTAGAAAGCCAGACTTTTTCCTTATGCAATCCCAGTGTTTAGTAGGTTAGTAGCAACCTTCCTACAGACCTCTGCCTAGCAGTGCATGCTCATCGCCAGCACCCCCTGTGTTACAGCAAGGCTATGCGAGCTCTTCAGCACACTCCCCAAACTATCTGCCAAGAAATTTGACGTTAGAGCAACTGTTTCTGCTACTACTGCAAACTGTGACCTGAGCATCAAAAACCTTTACGTACCTCCCATCCCCTGCTTCTGCACATCAGAAACATCTTCAAATTGGTAAAGAGGTAAGTACTTAAATACTATGTGATAAAGGACGATATCTGCTTCCAAAAAATTATGGCATTGGGACAGAGGAGATGGAAATTGTAGTCATTATACCAGAGCATAAGATACCAGACTGTGCTTATTCTGAGAGACACCAAAAGGAATAGCAATGACAGAGTGTTCTGGTCAAAGGTATGAACCCAAAAATTACATACATGTACACAGGAAAAAAATTATTCTAACATTTCAGAAAAAGGTCTCCTGATTCTTCTCTTGGTAGATTGTTGAAATGGTGATAACTTTGCTATGACATCCTCCGCAGTTCATAATGAGGACAACGCTAGAAAGTACATCATCTTCTCATTGTACAAGTACATCACCCTTTTCTCTCTAGACACAGAATAAGAACAGCGATTGAAAACTTCTGCCCTCTGAGCCTTATCATTAACTAGAATTTCCTTTATTCATTTAGGGTTTTCTTCATACTTCGAACCTTTCTCTTCTTTCTTTTTGGTCCTATAAGCCATGTGGGGGTAGTTCCTGAAATCCTTAGTTTCCTGTAGCCAAAGCCAGAACTGTATACCATGGCAAGCATTTGCAGAGTTGCTCTATTTCTTATATTATGTCTTTAGGCATCTGCTGTTGATCAGTGGAAGAGCACTGGACTATGTGTGAGCCTTCATCTGAATCAGAACAACCATTTTTATTTTCTGTTACACTCCTAACAATTTTGTGCATATCAAAACTAATTAATTACAATGTGTTCTGGTTATTTCCCCTACTTCTGTTTCTGGTATATGAATTTATGTTCAAATAGCTGTCTTCAACTCGTTTTATGAATGGTCTTATTGCCATAGCTGTCCTCTTTCCTTTGGAATGGTGGCTCCCACAGGAGCTACAAGATAATTCAGAAAGTTTTCATTGCTTCCTACAAATGTTCTCCATTGCACATGGTTCAAAGTTTTCAATGGCATCAATCTGTAAATTTTCATATGCAAGAGATCAGATAAAATTAACTGTAAATGGGAGGAACTATGTAAATCTGTTGATTCTTCTCAGACCCTTTTAGGCCTCCCAGATTTCACTAAGGGATGGGGGGGGCTCATTACTGCCCGGAGTGCTACATTTATACCAAAGGCATAAACCTGCCTTCCTCTAAAATCCACTCACTTGAAAGGGAATTGGTCTAGTTTTGTATTCTAATTGATCCTTGACAAAACGTTCTCAAAGCTCTCACAATGACTCTCAATAGATTTAGCCTGTTTAGTTCTGATGCGGGAACTCATACATGTGCTGTTTGCAACACACCTGCATACCCTTTCTCTCCACATTCCATTGTTAGAAGCAGAGCTGACAGTGTTCAGCCTTGTGATGCTTTGTAAAGGCCCTGAATATACAATTTACACAAGGCAAGTCTCAGTCAGAATGAGCTAGGTGCTTTGCATGTTCCCATTTTTATATCTGTCCCATTTTACATTGGCTTTGAAGTAAGATATTGTAGCACCACAAGGTAAGAAGAGCAAGGTGGTTTAGATGCACACACAGGTTTGTTGGCTGATTGCTTTTATTTCACCTCTTTTCCCTTCAGTTTCTGTGTGAACCAACATTCGTGTTTTAAATACATATCGCCATTGTAGGAGATGCCTTTTTCAGCCGTTAGAGTGTGTGAACCAACATTCGTGTTTTAAATACATTAAATACATTCGCCATTGTAGGAGATGCCTTTTTCAGCCATTAGAAATATAAAAAGTAAAGGGAGGAGTTGTGGTCTTTTTCCATTCTAAAAGTCTTTCCACAAGTGTTTCATTTTCTTTATCTGGAGCTCAAACACTTGTCAAAGAAGCAAGACTTGGAATTAGTTCTTCCCACAGCCTGTGGGGAAACAAGATATCTGCTAAGAGGGTGCCGTAACTGCCAGGCTATGTTGTCTGGGTTAAAGATTCTCCATCCTTATTGAAGCTGTGTCACTACACAGAAAAAAAACATGATTCACTGGGCCAGAATGGTCTGGCCCCTGTATAAATATAGGGCACGATTTCTTTTTCTAGATGCCCTTTAAAAGAAATCAGCTGCAATCACATTTTGCAGGGGGTCTTGTCCTAGTGGCAGGTGTGCATTTTGTTTTGCAAACAAGCCCAACAGAGGACCAAAGTGAAGATTTAACTTGATTTAATTCATAATTTGATTAATAATTCCTGGATTATGATTAGCCATGGTTTTGAACAAGGCACTGGGATATTTGGACTGGGGCAGTTCTGCATATGCACAGAGGTGCAAACTGTAGTTTCAGTAACAAAATGAAGGGGTTTTAGGTTTCAGTGCTCTAAGGATAGGCAGCAGCTGAAAAGGCGATGTGGATTTTTTTATATTTCCCCACTTTTGGACTTTGCCACATACAGTTCACCCAAATCTCACTTCAGGAACTGGGGGACAGGATCTGAACTGCCTTATTTGGAGAGTAGGTTGCATTCAGGTACCTAAATCCAGCACAGCAGTTCAGCAAGTCTCATGTCTCATATACCAGTGAAAGTTAATGGGCAAGGCTCAAGGTTACAGAATACATGACTGCATGCAGTAATCACAGCTGATAGCACTTCAGGGAATGGCAAGAAGGCAGTAAGTGTGACTCATAGCAGTGGGCCCCTAGGCAGGCTGAAAGATGTGAGAGGAAAGCCATTTTGCATACACAGTCTTGTCACTTTGAATTTTGTTCTTTCCCGTCACTAAATTAATATGAATGTTCCTTTCATGATTTTTCTGAGTCATTTTTTCTTGTATTTCTTTTCCAGATTTTATCTATGTCGTATTCCATCTTTCATGGCCTTTTTTGCTCTTCTCTAGTTTACATTCATTTGTCCATCAATATAACAACTGCCTTTTACAGTTCTGGCATGTTTTTTTTTTTCTTTCTTAGAAAGCTTTATAATGGCCTTCTTAATTTCCATTTTAAAGCCTGCAAAGTTCTGAAAAGAAAAAATATGACTCATCAGCAAAATGTCGCAGCAGCTCTGGAATACTGACAGGAGATCCACTTCCAAAGACTGAGTTATGGTTTAGTCCCACAAAATTTGCAAACTTTCAAAGGTCTGAATGTGTTACAAGATTTCATGCTTTGGGGAGGAAAAAGAACATATTGATACCATTCCTTGGACAAATTAAATATTATATTGCTGGAAAGTGCAAAAGCAACACCTGCTTTTACAACATATTTGGCCTCACCAGCATCATTAAAATAGCATTGTCAAGTTAAACTGTAAATATACAGAGTCCAGTGGTAAAAGTAAAAATAAAACCCATTAGGATTCTTACAGTACCAGAAGACTACCACTGAGTATAATTTAGATCAGAGTTAGCCCATGACCCAAAACATCTGTGCTGGCCCACCGGTGTGTATTATGTGAGTGGAGTGCTCCATCTGCTGGGTACACCAGCAGGCAAGCCAGCCACTTCACACTACGTGTTCAGACACACCTCAGGGCTCTAGCACTTTTTATTAGCTGTATTTGCAAGCACAAGAACTGCAAGTGCTCTGAGTAACCAGCTGAAAAAAAAAAGAAAAAAAAAAAAGACACAGATGATAAGTAGGGTTCCTTGTCTTATGTTGAGAGCTCCTGCAATGTTTTGCAGTTAGCAAACAGGGAGGGTACTTGGGAGCATCACCTATCTGTATGCCTGAGATATGTTAACATCAACATTTTCAATGTGATAATGTGCAGTGATTTGAACGCGCTTACGTGCAGGAAACTATTTTCCCACTAGTTGTCAGTGCACCATCCAGCACACACCAGGTGTGCGACAACCCAAAGTTGAACTGGTACTTGAGCTCCGTGGAAGTTCCAGAGGCTGCGTCCTCGAAAATCTTTTCTTTTTTTTTTTTTTATAGTTCTCTGCATTTAGATCTAATGTGTATTTCAAGCTAGATCAGTTGTCTTGGTTTATTTATTATACATTAGTAATTTCTGAACTAGCAACTTTTCCCTTTGTCACAGAAGGTTCTGATACTTTGTTGCCTTTGAACTGGCCTTGGTTACCTCACAAACATACTGATTTGGTATGGAGAGAAGAAGGAGATCCTTTCACCTTTGCAGTATAATCTGTCTTTCCCATTTAAAAAAAAAAAAAAACAAACAACAACAAATTGCTATCCTCCCAAATATATAACTGCAGTATTAAAACACTTACATAAATTGTTCTTCCCATTAAAGTTAAAACTGTATTAAAATAACAGTATTCCACACTGGAAATAAAAGATGCATTTTGTGGTTTGCGATCATATTGAGGCCTGGTAAATACAACCTACCTGTTTTAATAAGGCCAGAACTGGCAAATACCAACTGGTTAATCCAGTTTTCTAAGATTTTTTGTTTGTTAAATACTAGGCGATGCCTAAAACGTGCTGAGCAAGTAGTTGACACTGTTGAAGACTCACTTTTCTACCTTATGAAAAAGAATTGTGACTTTGAAAATACTTGTTGTACTTTGTTCACAAGCCTAGGTAAATAAGTGTTTATGATTAGAACCCCCAGCTGTCAAGTCCTTGCTGTGCTTCTGTTTTCCTTTGCTGCATTTCCCCTTATATCTTGAACAAACCCACACAAAACATCAAAACAGACCTCTAACAAGTCTTCTTGAGTACTTAGAGGGATCAGAAATGCACAGAACACCAGATAATATCCACGGCAGAGGACTCACAAGTCAGAAGGACTGAAAGGACTGGAGCAGGAGAACTGAAATAGGGTACTTTATCCAGACCTAGATGGGAATCACCTGAGAATTTTGACAGGATCCCAGAGAAACCCCCTCCATGCACAGACTCCCACCTTCCTGTCAGACCTTCTGTCTGCAAAGCACCAAAGCGTTTCAGTTCCCGCTGTGAGCGCAGCACGGCTTCACTGACAT
>NW_010549601.1:25303-30605 GCF_000687285.1 Phaethon lepturus | reverse complement strand
GTGCTGCTTCCTGCTGAGGAAATTCTGACCAGATTGGCTGAACTTGGTACAATTGTCCAGCGACTTCAATAAAAACGAATTGAGCAGAACTGACCTGGTGCGGTAAAGGTTCTTGCTGGGCCTGTTTCAGTATCGAAATGAGAGGTTTGAGGTTACCTGTGTACCATAAACACCTCAACCTGAACGACAAGGATAGAGGAGCTAGCCAAGTTTTGGACTGGTCATTGACAGGAATGTTGTCAGAGAGCAATGACAGGTACTCCCCTAAGAGATGGCTGTCTGTGGTATCGTGTGTTCTACTCGTGTTTGATACACAATAAATCAGATGTAGGGAGAAGGCACTGCAGAACAGCCTGGCTGGAAATCTAGGACTCTCACTTTTCTCCCACACCACAGATTGCACTTCATCTCCTCTCCTCCTCACCCAGACGTTATCAGCTTCCAGTAGGCTTGAACTCCTCTTGCCTGTGTCCATACACCCCAAGAACCTGCAAGCTGTCACTTCCAAATGGCTTAGCCGGATAACCAGCAGCCGCCTTCATCCCCACCAGAGAGTTCATGGGGGTAGCCAGCTGGTCTCTCTTCCTAATTAGACTTTGGAAAAGCCTGAGAATTTCAGAAATGCTTAGCAACATAGGAAAGTTCTGTACATTATTTGTCCATCCTAAAAGCTATTCCCTCTCCATACTATCCTTTTAGATTCAACAGCAAGACCCAAACAGCTGTACTGGCTCTTGATACTGACAAATAAATTATTCTGAGGACAAATATATCCCAGAATATACCACAGAATAGTGAATTCACCGTGCTGGAAGAACTTACTGAAAATTACTCAGAGCTTTTCTTGGACAGCAGTAGTACAAACCTGAAGGAAACATGGGCTACATCTTAGCAGAAACCCAGGCTAATTTTTAACTTGGGTTTTAACACTTTAACTGAAGGACTCCTAGGTTACTGTGGTCCACTCAGCGGATCTGTAACAGCCCAGGACTACCAGACATGATGAGTTTTCTGCTTCCTGAATTCCTAAGCCAGAGAGAGAATAAGACTAAAAACTTAGATCTCAGCTCACAGGTGCTATTAATCTCGTGTTTGTATAAACTACACGGTTTTCCTGAGGGTCTTTCTCTAATGTTAGCGTGACCCAACAGTCCTTCTTGTTGTCTCCCCATAAAGTTTTGGTTTGAATCAGATTCCTACTTGGAGGAAAATATAAAAAACTATAAATAAAATAGTGGTAAGTAAGAGGAACTGTAAATAAATAATATGCAAGCTATGGGGCAGCAAAGTGTCTGTATCCTGTTGTGCCTGTCCTGCAGGGAACACAGATGTGAGCTGTGAAGCCATAAACCTTTCATGAAACAGAGGTTTGTAGGAAAAATAATAGTCCACTGATTCAGCTGGGGATGGGGAACAAAACAAGGCAGAGGAGCATTTGGATATGCAAGATTTCCATCAGATTTGAACATATTTTCTCTGTTTCAGTAGGATTTTGTCATATCCAGCAAGCATCCTCAGGGAGACCCTGGGGTAAACTTCTCAGAACCACTATCCCAACACTGCATTTCACCACAGTTAACTGGGTTTGATCACAACACTATTAAAGTCAAATGGCCACACAACACATGTATGGAACTAATTCTCACCTTGTGCGGTAGTGGTACAGCTGCATCCTTCACTTTACAGTAGGGGTTGCTGTCCTTCTGGATCTATAAAATTCAGATAAAATCTTCAGATGTCCAAGACCCACCAAACACCACGTGCTTCAGAGAGGGGAATTCTGGACACACTGCACTGGCAACGATGTCTCCACACTGCAGTGAAGGTGTCCCAGCCATGCCTCGGTGTGACGGGGTTGGAACAAGGAGGCCATCTCATCCCTCCTGCAGATCAGCCAGCAGCTCCTGCACTCTCACAGCTGCTGCGTGGAAGCTGTACTTAAATTGCTCAAGACCCACATATTTGCCACTCAGTCTCAACATGGCAGCCCTGGGGCTTCCCAGTATCCTGGGTTTGCTCACCCACCGAATGAGGCCTTGTTGGAAGCAATCCTCTCCCGGAGATGGCTACCTTGTGCCTTATGAAGGGATGCTAGCTCATCAAGGATAGGACACTATTTAGCACTTGGGTCTTTTTCTTTACTTTTGTTTGGATAACTTAGGCTGAATACTGAGATGGCACCCTTGTAATATATCCAGAAAAATAAAGCAAACTAAGGCCAAATTCCAACACATTAAGAGAAGATTATTTAGAGCTAGGCTTGAATGAAGGAGAAATAAGTTTGGGCTCTGACAAGCTGTATTTTTAATATAGATTCATCGTATACTGAAGAAACTCAGAAGTCTTCTATAACCAGTGTGAACAGGAATGTGTATGCTGTAACTGAAACGACACATAAGTGGATGGAAGTTATTGTTATTGATATTATTTGTCTACTTTGGCTTTTTGAAAGGCATGAAATGGAGAGAGTACAAATGTGGTAAGAAAAAACTGCTTGATAACAGTTGCTTGAAAATTTCTGAAGAACAGTAAGTGTGATTTGATTTAAGCTTAAAACACCTAAATTTATGTGTTCACATTTAGACATCCATATGTGATGCAAGTGCCTAAACTCACATCATGATCTGCAGATAAATGTTCAACAGCATTTAACAGTAATCAGGGAGCAATTCAGTTGACCAACTACTAAGAATCTTATCCTGAGATTAGATCCCACCCAAAGAGTTCAGGAAAAAATAGGGTTTGTTGACAGTGATAAAAAACTGATCTCAGTTTACACAATTGTCCTGTTTTTGGCTGAGACAGAGTTAATTTTCTTCCTAGTAGCTGGTACAGTGCTGCATTTTGGATTTAGTATGAGAATTATGTCGATAACTCACTGATGCTTTAGTTATTGTGAAGCAGTGCTTACACCAGCCAAGGACTTTTCAGCTTCTCGTGCCCTGACAGCAAGAAGCTGGGAGGGGACACAGCCAGGACAGCTGACCCAAACTGGCCAAAGGGATATTCCATACCATATGACGTCATGCTCAGTATACAAACTGGGGGGAGTTGCCCAGGAGCACTGCAGCTTGGGAACTGTCTGGGCATTTGTCAGCAGGTGGTGAGCAATTGCATTGTGCATCACTTCTTTTGTATATTCTTTTATCACCATCTTTGTTGTTATTTTCTCTTCCCTCGCTGTCCTATTAAGCTGTTTTTATCTCACCCACAAATTTTACCTTTTTTTCTATTCTTCTCCCATCCCACCGGGGAGGGGGCAGGAGTGAGCGTCTGTGTGGTGCTTAGTTGCTGGCTGGGGTTAAACCACGACAATAATACCTCCAGAGACCAGGACCTCACGGCAGTGCAAATGCAATAGTAATCACCATCCCTGAAAAAATACAGAACATGATCTTTACCTCTCCCTCAGTAACAGAAGTTCTGTGACAGAAATGGAAAAAAGATACACCATCTTTTCTACAGGGATCTGAAAAGTTGGCAATATTCCCAGAGAACAGATACTCTGGGCAGAGACAGCATTGCATGGACATGCGTGCCATGGAGCAGAGGGTCTCGAGGGACGCTCTTGAGGCAAGAGAACCTGCACAGCCTTGAAGGCCAGCCCCTAACTGAAGTAACACAAGGAATGGGACCTGCTCCAAATTCCACAGAAATCAATGATAATCCTTTTACTTTCATGGGTTTTACATGCCATTGATGTCATCGTCCTGTTCCTCCACACTTCATCCTGCCTTCTCCCTGCCTCAGCTGCGTCCACCCACTTATGCCTCCCAGGAAAAACAAGGCTGCATGAATTTGCAGGCTCAAACTTTGTGCAAGGAACTCAGATATTTAATATGCAGCTTGCAGTCATCTCTCCCAACTTCAACAGCCATCTGGAGAAAAGTTTTGAAGCTTACTGGCATGCTGAAGAAGTGGACCTGATTGAGAAACGATGGTCAACAGCTGCCAAAGGGGAGGGGGATGCGAACTGAAAGTTTTCACTGATAGCTCCTGCATTGCCCCACAGAGCTACTAGCAAGTAAAAATATGTTAGAACCTACTGATCGTGCCCAATTTGTGTTTCATAAATTAAAACATATCAGCTGTTTCTTAACATTTTATTTGCAGTCTTCTTTCAGTCATAATTTGGCCTAAGGACTATATCTGTGATGAATCCCTTGTAACAGAACCTTGCCATTTGGACTACAGTTGTCATGAAAATATTCTAGTGTGCTTACACAGGCTGAGAGAAATATGTTTTTTAAAATATTCTATCACTCAAAAATTAGTTTAAAAAAATCTGTATTGCTTGTTGAGTTGAAAACTAGTCTGTATAGAAATTCAGTTTCTGCACTGCTCTGGTTAGAAATGTCTCTGTGTGTATATATATAAACATAAGCACAGCAACACAATAGCAGTAATATATATATGGACAATAAACATATCTATGCAATGTGGTTTTCCAAAATGCAATCGCTCCCTAACATGCTCTTTTTAGTGTTACTTAGCATCTTGAAGACAACTCCAAGTGTTTGTTTTAAAGCATTTTTTTCTCAAATCTGATTCTTATTTAAATTTTGAGATTAAGTGTTACTATTATCAGGCAGCTGTATGCTTGGTGCTACGAAAGGTAGTAATACAGGTGCAAGGTTCTGGAGAGAGATTTTCAAAAATGCATTAAAAGGTCCCATCTCCCCTCTGACCACCTCTGTCCCTTTCACAGCCCCACGTTGGGCCAGGCACATACCAGTCTGCCCCAGCTGCTGTGGATG
Organism: Phaethon lepturus; assembly: GCF_000687285.1. Lineage (NCBI taxonomy): Eukaryota > Metazoa > Chordata > Aves > Phaethontiformes > Phaethontidae > Phaethon > Phaethon lepturus. Next base: position 25,848 of record NW_010549601.1, on the reverse strand, counting down.
GTGACCCACCAAGGCCAGCACCTGGGGAAGAGCTCCACTTCCAGGAGCTGCAGCCGAGGTCTGCTTTGGATGAAGAGCTGCAGGAGGGACAGGGAGGCTGCGTGAAATGGAGGTGGACAAACGAGAATCTCATCACTGCTGAGCCTCTAACGGGTTTCAGGAGGGCTGCCCTTCTGGAAAATGAATAACTGAGGTTGGCAGGAGATCAAAGGAGAGCAATAAAACAAAACTGTGACTTTAATTTTTAACAGGCCACAGGCCAAAGCCATCATTCCTGTTGGCTGTGGTCATACTGACACAAACTTGGGAGCCCTGGGCAGTGTGAAATGCAGGGGCGAGGCCATTGCCTCACCTGTGTGCAGAGAGACGAGCACCCTGTTTTCCAGCTTTCTCATGATTCCCCCCCTCAACCCATGTTTTTCCTGAGTATTTGTGCCACAAGAGACTCAAAAAGCCTTTTTGACAAGTGCTTCGTGTGGTGGTGACATCTGGTTTGGGTGCAGGTGCGGAGGCGCTGGCAGCGGGGGCTGCCGGGGGGGCCCCGG
>NW_010549601.1:0-25293 GCF_000687285.1 Phaethon lepturus | reverse complement strand
GCGGCGGGGCCTGCGGGGGTGGCCTCTGTGAGGAGAGGCCGGGGCTGCCCCATGCCGGACACGGCCGGTTCCAGCCGGCTCCAACCGACGCACCGCAGGGTGTGGCTGAGCCCCGCAGGCAAGATGGTGGCGCCTCTGGGAAAGCATATTTTTAAAGGGCAGAAAACGTCCCAGAGAAAGGAGGAGGAAACAAAAAGAGTGAGAAACAGAGGGAACACCAAGGCCAGAGGAGAAAGAGGAAAGTGGGAGGAAAGGCGTTTTCCCTAAGTGTATAAACGTTTGTTTCCTTTTTGGTCTTTGTCCCCCAATACCCAAATCAGTAACTAAATATTTATAGTGATTGGCAATAAATTAATTTTCCTCAAGTCAGTTTTGCCCAGGACAGTAATTAGTAGCCGATCTCCCTGCCTGTATCTCAACCCATGAGCTTTCTCACTCCTTTTCTTCCTATTCCCCCACCCTGCCTCCCTCAGGGGAAGCAAGGAGGGTGGGAGTATGGCTGCCAGCCAGGGCCAACCCACCACACACCGGAGTGGAGGTTCCAGAAGTTTGACCCCCGGACAACAATAGGATTCCAAGAATCACCCTTCCTGATCAAAGCGTAAACAACTGAGTCAGCCAGCAAATATGAGCTTTTGCTTTTCTGAATGCTCCTTCAGTGCGACGCCACTTCTCTCATACCCATCTGTGAAGTCCCACAATGAAGTCTCAAGGCAAACACAGCATGATGTGGAGGAGGGCTGAGAACCAACATCTGCCCAAGCCCTGTTCTTTGGCTGCTTACTGCAATATCCATGCAGAATAAGTGGTACGAGTTCAGATTGGCCGCAAATGAAAACAAGACAGAATTTGTGCCTATTTCTTGCTCTTCAGATGATGGCCCTCCCTGTACCAGTGACAGCAGCAGAACGGGACAGCATCATCCCATAGCTCCAAGGCTGTGTTTAACACTGTCAGGTTGCTCTGTGATGCCTGTGCTAGTTCTTAACAAACTAGTTCAAGTACTAGTTCAGAAGCTCTTGAGCTCCAAGTACAAGGCTAGCAGGATAGCTTAGCGCCCATGGAGTTCTTTGTTGTGCCTATGCTTACTTGCAAATGACTACAGCATTGCCCCTCTCTATATAGCATAATTTTTGATTAACTCCACACTATCAGTGCTTTCTGCAGGAAAGTCAGGCCCCACAAAACCACAAGCGAGAAGGAAAAGACAAGAAGATCGAGGCCCCAGGGCACTTTCAAGTAAGCGGTACCAGAAATACTTTTCTAAGGAATCATATTTCCCTTAAAAAATCCATGGCAAGGGAGACCTGTTTGACTTTTCCAGCCCCCATCCACCCAACTAGCCATTCCATAGCATTTTTCCTACTTGCCTATGCTGCTATATGCACGTTGACCATAGGTAATAGTCTCCACTTGTCCAAGGAATCTCATGTTACTTATCAGCCAAAGTGGCCTATTTCTTGCAGATTAGAGCTGAGAGGGAAATAGTCTTCTCTTGTGTCCTTCTGAGAGTTAAATTATTTTCTTTTCTAAATGAGAAAGCAGCTAATGCATGGGAAGAAGATGACGCTTACCTCAGGCATACTTGTCCAAGATGTGGAAAGCCCAGGTACACAATTTTTCTCTTTTGTTTTCTTCAACTCCTTAGCTCTTGTATCAGGACTTCCCTATGGTTTACACTGAGGTTCAAACTTCCTCACCCTTTTCCCCACTTTGTTGATCCATTTTACTGTCTGAAGCAGTCACTGCTCATGATATTTGAACCACTGATTTTCCTCAGTTTTTCACTGGCCCAGCAAACATTTAACATTTTATTGCAAGCTATTTTTATTACAACTCCCAGAGGAGCAATTAAGTAGGTACACCTTCAGAGCTGCCATTTAGGTGCGCCAGGCTCAAGTCTGAGTCAGGTGGGAGTCAGACAGTCGAGGTATGTCATCCCTGATGTCATTCTGTCAGATACCAGTCCTAGCACTGAAACTGTTTCCCGGCAAACATCACCACAATTTCAGTATTCCTGTACAAAGTTTGAGTTTAAAAAGAAAATAATCCTGACCAAGTGCCTCTGCTGTGCACTTCCACCTTTCTGGCCTTTAATAACTCTTGGCAGCTGGGAATTGATCTGGAAAGCCTGACAGCAGACAGAATTGCTTAGCTGGAGGCATGCTCAACTTCAGCTTCCATTTTTTGGTCAAGCTCTCATTTATCCTCATAGTCTCTGAAGTTACTGATTCTTTGAACCTGACTGCTATTCCACATAAGCAGTGTTTTATGTATAATCAACTTCTTTATTACATAACAACCAGTAACATCTGAAAGCTTTAAACATATTCTAACATTTTAATGATAGCAAGAAAAGATTTATGGGCAAAGTAAATATCTTTTATTGGCCCAATGATGTAGTTGGAAAAATGCAGGCTTGCTTTTGGGCACGCAAACCTTTTTTTAGATTTGAAACAGAAGCTGCAAAATTGTGGCTTTATTTTTGCTGTTTCTTTTAGTCCTGAAGCAGATCGTGGATGCCTGAACTCTTTCCTGGTTTCCCAGCTGTGCAAGTAGACAAATGAAAGTATTAAATCCCTGTGAACCTTGCTTTGGTTAGACACTTAGATCATCATGGCTACATTACACAACTATTTTAGAATATTATAAAATTCATTATAAAGTGAACTATCTGTATACTTGATGATCTTGCCTTTGCATTGTCATATTAGATTGCCTTATATCATTGTTTTCAAGTATTACTTTACCTCAAAAGTCTTTCTAACCAGCCTCTGTAGATTCATAATGTTTGATTATTTTCCCTAAGTTGTATCTCTTTTTTTAAACTCAGAAAAAAATGTTTACTTGCTTTTAGGCCCCTTCTGTGAAATTCTCTCTCTAAAGAGAAGGAAAATGCACCATCTGTGGCATACTTTGTAGCTGCTTATTTGAGGCAGACTGTTCAGAAGGAAGTAAATCTTTCCACATTTTAGAGAGCTTGTGAGGGAAGGAATTTATCCACATTTAGCAGACACTGGGGTAAGTACATTCTTCTGGAAGCCACAGGTTTTGGGGGCAATAAATCCTTCTATTGCTATTAGACAAGAGGCAATAAATCCTTTGATCTCTATCACACTCAATGATTTTACTCCACTCTGAATGTACATTTTATTTGAGGTACTGTCTTCATTTTCCCATTTCCCTGGGATTAATTTATCCTCCTTTTCTAGGTTACTACCCCTTGTTTTAATTCATTGGTTGCATTTCTCAAGTGTTCACTGTAAGGGCATGGCACTCAGTTACATTACCTGTTAAGGGAGAATATACTTTTTATTTTGTTTTCTACTTTCCTCTCATCATCTAGATAAGAGATTCTGAAGTACCAAAGTATTCTCTCTCTTAAGAGTACCAAAGTCTTCCCCCTTTTAAATAGGCAGGTGTGCTTAGGCTTCTTGAAAGAAGATTTTCCTGAAGAGTTGTTTTTCACTTTTGCTCAGTTTCAGATCAGTCTCTTTCCCCTTATCTACAGTAGGCTCTGTGTTGGCCTGAAAAGCACTAGAAATCTAACACTCTATGTTGAAAAACCTGGGGGAACAGGCTTTCCCTATTAATTCAGCATTATTTTTTCTTCCACACAGGCAACGGTAGGATTTTTAACTGCAGTTTGGATTCTGATGCCAGAAAACATATCTAATTGACAATTTCTAGCAGCACAGCATTTCCCAAATATTCAGAAGTTTTTATTTTGCTCGTTTTTTCCCCTGCTTTTTGTTTTTAAAAAAAAAAAAAAACTGAAAGCATTTTCCAAAATCCATTTAAAACAAAAGCAACCCACTCACAAATACTCTTTCAAACTCCATCCACTGAGGGGACAGATGGGGAGGACGAATTTAGAACGAAACCTGCAACTTCTAGCACACAAACCGGGAAAGTATCCGGAGTTTTTAGCTTACCAAAGTTTATTTCTGTCAAACAGTGACACCCGGTGGCCAGTCAAGCTAACTTGGCACATAGCCCCGCTACCTGCCTCTGCCCTTTATAGAGGAGGCAGAGAGGAGGAGTGTTTCTGGCAGGCAAAAACACCTAATTAGGAATGAGGGGAACTGTCTAGCAAATGAAACAAGCGCGTGGACGGGTATATAAAGCCTAAATACACGAAAGATCCATCTTGCCGGTTTTGTTTCTTCCCGTGTTTAATAGCATCGATATTAGACTGCAGATGTTTATCTGTTTCCCTAAGGATAAGAAATATTTTATATTTTGTTTATAAATATGTCGAGTATTCCCTTCTGTCACTGCATTCTTGTACAGCTGTTACGCTGGGGACAGTTTGAAAAAACTGCACTACAGGGTGAAACTGAGTGTTGTCAGACTTTATAAACCATCTGGAACAGCAAGCTGCTTTTCATGCCCTGAAATCCCCAAGTCCTGCTTTTTTATAGTATATGTAAAATTGATACCTTCCTATAAAAATATAAGATTTAAGCTATGAAATTATCATAAGAAGCTCCAGACTTTTCATTAAGATCTTGTTACCGAGGTGGAAGGAGTGTTTGACACATGAAATACAGGACAACATGGCTTGCAGCAGCCCCAGCGATGCTGCAGCAGTGCCAGTCTCCAGCTCCCCACAGCTCTGCCCTGCCCAGCCCAGCAGTGCCCTGACATGCAGCACTAGCAGGCAGCAGTTTTACAAATGAAACTGAGGGTCCGGCTTACCACCTTCTCTAGAAAAAATCTGAGAGTTAGAGGGACACATTTCATGAGCTTTGCCAGAGGATTTTCTGTAAACAGTTTGGCCTAGACAAGACACTTTCAGCCCATGCCTCCTTTATTGAAGGATGCTCCAGAGTAGGAGTTTGGTTGTCACTGGCAAAAATGCCTCTCAAGTACAGCCAAAAAGGGGACCAGTGAGAGGTGGGAGCAGGACTGTCAGGATTTTGTATGAGCTCTGCTCAAAGAGCCGGTGAATTGCTCACTAAAGGATAGAAAGAGACCGGTTCCCTGGTTCATTCATTCTTCTACCAAGCTCCATTTCTAATCCATGCACCAAAAAAAGGTTCTGAAGACCCTATTTCCCAGTTTGATCAACAAGGAGAGTTAATATTCTGTTAACTCTGCTTTACCCTATTAACTCTGCCCTTTCCTTCTTTTATACCCCTAAATGGATGGCAACACCAGGTCAGGTTATAAAATTTTTTGCTATTGTGAAAAATCTTAACATTTTCTCTTATTGATGCTTATCTAGTTATCTAAAGCAAAGTTATATCATGGAATTAAAGAAGAGAGACTATTTAAAAATAAATTTTTTAAATAAAAATTTTTATATTTTGTATATAAAAATATATATCTAACAAGAATTTTCTGATTTTCCTCATAGTCAAGATTCTGAAACATACTGTCACTTTCAAAAGAAGCTCAAACATGCTATTATGATAACTGCACAGTAAGTCACTCAACTAGCCATAAATGCTTCATAACGATGCTAGGCAATGCCACGGTACTGTAACAAAGATATGCTTATAGTCTCTGAACAGATTTTACTGATGTAATGCAATATCTCATGCAGTGCATAATCTATATTGAGAGTGTTTTCATTAAACTTTAGGAAAGGAGGAGGTCTATTTGACATTAGTACCGCTTGTATGTGCTGTATTTAAAGCTTTCTGACCTACGTGCATTAAAATCATGTTACAGCAGTAACAAAAGCCAGATACTGAAAACTGAGGCTGTCAGTCCACACTTGAACTTAGTCCCTGAGGAAATCATTTGCTGTATGACATCAGCAGGGCAAATGGGGTAGCTTCTAAAATTATTTCCAGATAAAAGGCAAGAGCTGGTTGTACCATTGCTCTGAGGTTCAAATTTCCATCCAAAGTAAAACATTGAACAAATAAAAGGCCAATTATGTTTGTGACTGGAAGAAAAGCAATGCTGATTTCTATGAGATTAGCTGTGCAAAATCACTGTGGTTTTGCTTTTATGATACTGACACTTCTGCATGGAAATGCATTGTTTTCAAAGAAAACTAGAATATATATCTGTCATATTCATTCTTCATTCACTTTTTTTCTGTTCTTTGCTACTTACATTTTTATTTCTTCAGTCTCTTTTCCTTCCTTGTTACTCCCCTTTCTTTCTGCTGCCAGGTTCCAAACCTGTCTGCCCCTTTAGTCTCTATACTGCAAGTCTCTCTTCCCTCAATTTCTATGCCTCCTTCTTCTATTCTCCCTTCAGTCCTTCCCTGTTGTATAACTTGTTATACCTCTCTTTCCAACACTACATAATGCTTCAACCTTCTTTCATATTTCCTAAATCCTAGGCTACTAGTTATTTCGTTATTCTGAATGCCCATTATAGCCTCAGAGTTTTTAAAGTTTAGTTAGGAGCTTTTTTTTATGCCTTTAGGATCACTTTTTTCTCTTCACTTCTTTCCCAGCAGCTGAAGAAGGAAAGGTTCTTGCACATAGACTCAGCATCTATTCAGTCAGGTCTGGAGGAAGAGAATAAAAAAAAATATGGAAAAATTTACAGATATTGGAAATTTTTGGAGCCCTCAGATATGAGTACACTTGCACGTATGGCTGTTACAACCAGGTTCATTTTCATTTTTATTTTTCTGCATTAATCTCCTTCTCTTTGTCTTCATTTCTACTGTCATTTGGTATTAACTAGTTGGTTGAAATATTTTGTGTAATTGGACTAAGCAACTATGTTGATAATAAGACAGAGCCCTAAAGGCCCCAAATTCTGTAGCCTCAAAATACTTGTAAATTTTCCTTGTTGCCAAATTCTGCCCCTGGCAGAGAAAATTCATTTTGTGCTCCATTAGGCTCTGCTGTCTTCAGTTTTCTCTATCATGCCTGCCCCTTTCTTTCCTTAGCCTCCTTCTACGAGAGCTTCTGTAGCACTTAGCATCAAAAGTGCAGCTCTTCAGAAAAACCTGTCAATGCAAGAATTTAAATCTGCAAAAATTACACAGTAATACTAGCTTGGGACAATGTACCCTGTAACCAAAAGGACTTTTTATCTTTGGATGTTGGTCCTGGAGATCAATGACCAAACCCATCTTCCTGATTTTTTTTTTATCATGAGTTGATAACATAGTAGCTGTTACAAAGATCTGTAACATTTCCAACATTAATCATAAAATCATAGAATCATAGAATCATAGAATCATAGAATAGGCTGGGTTGGAAGGGACCTCTAAAGGTCATCCAGTCCAACCTGCCTGCAATGAGCAGGGACATCTTCAACTAGATCTGGTTGCTAATTCTGTTGATGCACAATTTTGCTTTAATATGCAACTCCAAAATTCCTAAATGATATTAGGAAAATAATATATATTTTGCTGTAATTCCAAGGGAACATACCTCCCTTGAATATTTAAAAAAATATTTAATAGTTTAAAATATTTTTAAACAGTAGTTAGGAATTTCATGTGCACATTTTACTGTCTTAATAAGCTGAAGAATTTAAATGGCACCATTATGCAACCAAGTGCTCTACTGAGCTGACAATGTATATTGCTTCCTGTTCATGATGTTGCAGCAATCTTACTTTTGTGCTGATTTTAAGCAAAGGGTGAATGAATGGCTGAGAGTCCATGATGTACAGAACATTTCTAATGCGAGAATGCCAGTGTTTAGTAACCTTGCCCAAATTCCAAAAGAGGAAACAAAGGAAGGCCAGCTAAACCTTTTAGCTTGGACAAGGTGATTTATAGAGATATATATAAGACACTATACAGTGTAGAAAGACAGTAAAGGAAACAGCTAGTAAATGTTTATTAACTGTTTATCATACTGAAAAATTGTTGGATGCTTTTTCACTGATTCTCTTTGCACTGGAATTAGGAAGCACTAAATTAAATTACCAAGTAAATTTTTAAAAATAAGAACTTTTCACACCTGCAATTTGGCCATAGAGCTTATTACCATATAAAGATGATTGTATGCTAAAAGTATAAATGGATTTTAAGAGCAAAGAGACAAATGTATGGAAGTAGGACCCACCTGTAAAAGTGTAGGTGCAGCATTTTGCTCAAAAACCTTGCAGCTTGGAGTGAACATAAAGGGAAGTATCACTTCCTGTTTACCTTGTTCTTGCAGTTTTTTCCTAAGGATCTGCTCTTGGCTGGAGACAGGATACTAGGTCTTGGTACTTGCTAGATGCACACTGGCCTTCCCACTACCAGCCATTACTATGACTTCAGTACAGCTGTTCTTGTGTTGTTATTTTATCAGTATAGGTTTTGCTTGTGTCATTAAGCATTTGAAAATTGTTGTTTTTTAAAAGCACAGTATGTTAACATGTTTCAAATTTCAAAAATATGAGAGAATACTATGCATGATTGTTGAACAAGGTCAATGTCTAGTCACCAGTTTCCCAAATCCAGATAAATAGTGTCTGAACAGGATGCTTTTCTTATCCTTTATACAACTTAAACCAGAGGGATGTTATGCCAGCAGATTGAGACTTAAAAATCACAGTCACAACTGGTTGGTTTTATAGACCATTGCTCTCCTCAGCCCTAACAACAGAGGCCTCCAGAGTCTACCAACTCATCGTCTCTAACAAAAATTCTACTGTACAGAACAATGCTCACAGAGTGCATGTGGTGATATCCCATCCTCCCTAGGATTCACTTCTATCCATCTAGAAATACGTTATTACATGAACAAGAGCTTTTAGCTTAGATTGGACTGGCACATATGAATTCCTTCCTTTACCTTTGACGCCTATTTAGAAAATCAATTAAAAAAACCCCATCCTGCATCAGTCTATTTTCCCTCCACCTGCAGTTCTTTGGCAGATCTGTGGCAGTTGCAGCAGAAGGTGGCCCTTAAAGTGCAGATACTGTAGAAACCATGATGTCGTTAGGACAGCCAGAACTGCAGACCTGTCTATACAGAAGATCTGCTCTCTCAATTTCCCTGTGAACTCAGGGGATCAACAGGGTAAGTGAAGTATTCAGCTTCTTCCACACAAGTCAACTTCTCTGGCTCTGAAGGAACTCCATGGATGCACTGATGGACCCTATCTACAGTGAGAGTGGGAGGTTACTTGTGTTCCTGGGTCATGTGAAAGACCCAATTCAGTCTGGGAAATTCTGTCTTTTAATAAAGCAAGATGTTGTCAAACATCTTTCTTCTAATGGTGTCTTATGTCTGTGGCAGGAGTTTCGAGCTAACTTTGGTATGCCGAGATGTCTGGAAACTGGGCGCCTCAGGTTTTCAGCCACAGAATTAGGTTAATGGTACATTTCTATTTGCAGGGGTGGGAATGAATAATATATTTAGTTATGTAACATTCTAAAAACATTCTAAAGATCAACTGTTTTAATAGTGGGAGGCAGTGTGAAAGACAGGACAATAGGAAAGAAATAAGGAAAAATAGTGCTGGCCAATTAAAGCAAAAAGAAACACTTTCACAATTTTGAAGCTGAATGAAATGTTTTTGTAGTTAAAAGTAAAAACACTGACCACGAACTACTGACCAGGATTGTGCTGAAGCACAGCACAATGTGCTGAGAAATTTTACTTTAAAATTTTGTTCTGATTTCAAGCTTTCAATCAAACAAGTCTTAAAAATATGGACTGAATTGCCTTAGGGAAAAAATAATTTGGGTCAGTTGAAATATATAATTTAGTTTCTATTCAGTCATTTTAGTGTATGAGTATTGCACATAGATACTGGATATGCAATAAACGTTGCCTAAAAAAGTTATGCACAAAATGTGCATTTATTTTCTCACACAGTGAAAATTTAGTAACATAAGAATCTGCAAGTGATAGTGTTACTTTTTAGAGTGGAAACAAGCTTGGAACTGAACACAACTGGAAAGAACAAGAAACACAGAGGCCATCTCTTGAAATCTTACAAATAGCCTGTAAGTTATTTAAAATGTTGATGTAGATGGTTAGATAAAATATAGCAAGCTAAATAGATTCAAAATTGCATATGATGAAATTAAAACAGTAAACTATAAGACGTTAGCTTCACTGAATGTCCATTGACACATTTTGGAGTCTTTCTTTAATTAGTTTATTAATGTATTTTGTTTTATTTTATTCCATTTTGGACTGGTTTTAAGGATGTAGAAAATTTTATTTACCCATAAAAAAACACTTTTAAAGAACTGTTGAATTGTACTATTTATATTGTTCTACCTGTAGTTCTTCCACAACTTGAACTGTAAAGTCTAACAGTTTATGTCTAACAATTTCTAGCTGACTCCTACAGAATCACAAATAAAAACTATTCATGGAAAGTAAAGGGAAATTAATCAGCATTTTCATGTATTATGATGTTAAAAGACTGTCTCCAATGAATTACACCATTGTAGTCTCTCTGGAACCATCTATTACCCTGTACATAATAGAGTGTTTAGCCAACATATGGGACCTTAAAGATAAAATTACATTTAACGCCTGCCAGAAGAACATCAGCCAGTCAAAACAGGTGATTAGCTACTAGGCAGCAAATCTGAGCTGTAATTTACTGTTGAAAATATGGATGGAGGCTAGATAAATGAACTCTGGAACAAATAGAACAGACATAATTGTCATTTCTGAAATAAAATCCTTGCCTAGTGAGGTCAAACCTACAGCTGATAGCATATATTGCTATTGTGTTTGTTTTCTTAGTTTACAGCAATCCAGAGAGAAAAAGACTAAAAGTACTTTTTCAATAGCGTAGTTAAGGTTAAAGTAACAATAGTGACAGACTTATTATACAGTGATTCACCCCTTAAGGATTATTTGAAATGCTTTATAAAACTTGCATTAAAAGTATAGAAAGAAATCAGTGAATGCAGTTAATAAAGATGTTTGAAATTACAGGTACTGTGGCAGAAATTAGAAGACAGCAAGCTGAGGAGGAGGGAGAAGGATGTAAATTCTATTCTTCTGTTGGCTTGTGAGTAAACATCAACATGATGGTTTGCTGCTCTGTGCTTTGGGTTTTCCAACCTGTAAAATGGGGACAGTAAAACCAGCTGGGATAGATAGAGATGGCCAACAACATTCACATAACAGGGTAATTGCACCTGCAGGGATCCACAGATGGTTTCCGCAGAACTGGCTCCAAGGGCAGTCCTGCAAAGTAACATCAGTAAACATCACTTGCAGATCAACATGGCCTTAAGCATGGTGTCAGCTGGTGATATCACTTGATCAATTGGCTCCTTCCTAGAAAGTCTTCACCACGATCTCCTACAAAAGATTATGGGATTTGTGAATAGTCTAAAATTATTCTGAGCTCAGGCTATCTACAGGCAGATTGTAGAAAGCCTCAGATCTTCCAGATGCAAAATTGAATTATTACTGAATTCCCTGGTTTTATTATTTGGGAAATGTTCACAATGTTAGCCTTATGCACAAGAAATACCTCAAGCAATTAGACTCTGTGATCTCCTTTAGCATGCTGAAAAACTCTCCAGAGCAGGCTGACAGAGGAGAATCAGCCCTTCCAAGACACACATGATCTGTTCAGCCCTGTTAAAGCCTTCCCTCCACCCCAAGAATGCTCCTTCTTTGCACTGTAATCATGAACCATGCAGAAACCCCCAGGAGCTGCGAATTGAGAATGCTCTTCAAAAGCTTCTCAAATGTACCTGGCCATGGAAACACTTCTGCTCCATTCCAGGGTTAGAGATTTAAACTGAACAGTGTCTCACTTGAAAGTATGGAAAAGGCTCATATCCAGGTCCAAAGAGATGATGGCTTTAAGATGTATATTCGGTGTCATTCAAAAGGCATGAGGTTATCTGAGACATCCTTATGGGACAGAACGCTGAGGACAGCTGCAGTTTTCCAGAGCAGCAATTGGAGGCTGGCAGGATACTGTAGAGCACCTCAAGCACCGTGAGGTGCCTGTGGGTGGTTAAGTGAAACAGGCCCCAAAGGCAGAAAAGCTGGACCTGCCCATTCAATCCTGAAACTAATTTGTAGAAAAAGACTACAACCTTCTAAGTACAGTTCTTCTTTCAAGAAGAAAGAAAACCTGCCAACTCACAAATGAAGAGTTTGGAAAAAAGTGAAAAAAGAGCCTAAAGGACTAGAAACAATGGAAGAAAATTGAAGGTGGGATACAGAAGGCTGGAATCCCCAAGGCAAGAGATGTCTGCCAAGGCAGATGAATGATATACAAAAGAGGCGGGAGGAGACAAGGACTGCAGACTAATACTATGCAGGGCAGAAGGCAGTAATGTGGGCCCTATAATCTGTATAGAATAAGTAACATAACTGCTAAATGAAGAAGGAAGCTGTCAGTTTTCTGTTCCATGCAAAAATGGATTTTCAATTAAAAATTGTGTTTAACAAAGAGTGTCTGTGTTTTCTTGAAATTATTTACAGTTCTGACAAAATAACAAGCAAAATGTTCCCTGGATTTGGCTGAAAACCAAAAGGACAATACCTATACACCCTTCATAAGTATTGCTGTAATGTATAAAGTGTTAATATTGGTGCTTTGGTTACTCCTACATCAGAAAATTTCCCTCAAACGGTCTGTAACTATTACTGTTAGCACCCAAATTACCATAATACAAGTATTAATAATTAGTCACAGAATTATTAAGGTTGGAAAAGACTTCTAAGATCATCAAGTCCAACCATCAACCCAACACCACCATCCCCACTAAACGATGTCCTGAAGTGCCACGTTCACACATTTTTGAACACTTCCAGTGACGGTGACTCCACCACCTCCCTGGGCAGCCTGTTCCAATGTCTCACCACTCTCTCCGTAAAGAAATTCTTCCTAATAGCTAGTCTAAACCTCCCCTGGCGCACCTTGAGGCCATTTCCTCTTGTTCTATCACTAGTTACTTGGGAGAAGAGACCAACACCCATCTCACCACAACCCCCTCAGGTAGTTGTAGAGAGTGATAATGTCTTCCCTCAGCCTCCTCTTCTCCAGACTGAACAACCCCAGTTCCCTCAGCCGCTCCTCATAAGACTTGTTCTCCAGACCCCTCACCAGCTTCATTGCCCTTCTGTGGACACGCTCCAGCAACTCAATGTCCTTCTTGTAGTGGACATGGGACTCAAAGTCCGGTTCTTTACCCAGCAAAGGTACACCTGTCTAAGCCACAAGCCACCAGTTTCTCCAGGAGAATGCTGTAGGAGATGGTGTCAAAGGCTTTAAGTTGCGCTTTTTACAAATTCATGTTAAAATCATTTGCTTTCTGGTATCTTTGGTGAAGATTCTTTAAGCAGCCTAAACCACTCATTCGTGACAGCATTTTACTAGAGGGTATATCATTAAGCCTGTGTTATTCATGTAAAATGTAGGTTGACAAGAATTACTGTGGAGGGGAAAAGGAAAAGGAGTCTAGATTTATATGTAATATTTATTCTGGAATTAAAATAATTGATAGGAAGGCAATGAATAACAGCACCAAAACACCTTAATTGTAAAGGTATATATATATATAAAATATATATATTTTCAGAATTATTCCATACTTTTTTTACAAGTCTTTCCTATTTTTTTATGTTTTCTTCCCCTATGACCTACTTTATCTGTTGCCATTTATTATTTTTTCCTATTTTTAAGGCAAAAGATTGATGTCATTATTGAACCCTTTAAAAGTAGTAGCAGATACCTCCTATGGGGATGAATGTTCCTTATTGTCACACAACTACAATGACACCCTTAGACTTTGATGAAGAATTCCAGGCATTCAGTTTATTTTCTGATACCTGAGTGGTCCAACTGAAACTTATTCTAAGTGCTGAAGTACAGAGCAAAAAACCTTTCATGCAACTTTTAAATACCAAAGAGAATCGTAGAATCATAGAATAATTAAGGTTGGAAAAGACCTTCAAGATGATCAAGTCCAACCATCAACCCGACACCACCATCCCCACTAAACCACTAAACGATGTCCTGAAGTGCCACGTCCACACATTTTTGAACACTTCCAGTGACGGTGACTCCACCACCTCCCTGGGCGGCCTGTTCCAATGCCTCACCACTCTCCCTGTAAAGAAATTTTTCCTAATATCTAGTCTAAACCTCCCCTGGTGCAACTTGAGGCCATTTCCTCTTGTCCTATTGCTAGTTACTTGGGAGAAGAGGCCAACACCCTCGTCGCCACAACCCCCTTTCAGGTAGTTGTAGAGAGCAACAAGGTCTCCCCTCAGGCTCCTCTTCTCCAGACTGAACAACCCCAGTTCCCTCAGCTGCTCCTCATAAGACTTGTGCTCCAGACCCCTCACCAGCTTCATTGTCTTTCTCTGGACACGCTCCAGCACCTCAATGTCCTTCTTGTAGTGAGGGGCCCAAAACTGAACACAGTGTTCAAGGTGCGGCCTCACCAGTGCCGAGCACAGGGGCACGATCACTTCCTTAATGAAGGAACCCTGACTGCTATAACTGTTGTCATTGCTGTCTTCCTGTCTAATACACAGGGAGAGAGATGAAGTGATGGCATTTCTAGGAAATTTGTTCATTTTGAAACAAGAGGTGCAGGTTAGTTGACCACCCAGGTATCAGTTGTAAGAGTCAGAATTTGGTGAGGAATATGTTTGTTTTCTACTGGGTCTTATAGCAGGCTTTGCAGACTCACAAAACCAAGCATTTCTTCACAGAATTGAGGCCATATGTAAAAAATCAGGACATCTTAGTGCTGCAGAGTTAAAGATACTGTCTCAGAAAAGGCTGCTGGGAATAACATCCTGTAAGCACAGTGGTAGGATGTTTAGACTGCCACTTTAGTTTTTGGGGGGATGAAGTTTGACGGTGGTACAAGTATAGATGGCAGGGCACTCTTGGGGTTGTACGCACACAGAGTAATGCAGTGAGATACCCAGCTCGCTCTGGTGCTGAAAGCACTGCAGCTTACCAGCCTGGAGCCCAGAAGGGGTAACTTTACCGTTCTCATCAATAGGATTAACTAGCACAAAATCACTCATGGATTGTACCATGAAGTGTTTTTAAAAGCACTGGAAGTCCTTTGCTGGGTCTTGCCCAGAATCACTCCACTGTTACTGAGCAGAGATCATCCACAGGTGAAGAGAAGAATAAGGACACATCAACAGCAAGTTAAAGGGTGCTAAATTTGAGACCTCATTTTAACCACCAGACACATCTGACGCTGAACTCAGTGCTGCCTGTCAGATGTAAGCATGGCTTAGCCAGTCGGGCATCTCAGGACCAGACACAAAGCTTTGGTGCCCATCAGGAGCAGTATTTATGTGCTTGGTAATGTCACGGTCCAGCATGGGGGCAGAGACCCAATAAGATCCTCTGGAAAGTGACAGGATAACAGGGAATCACAGTCTTTCTGGTTAAAAACTACCTGCTTACTAGAGAACTGATGTCCATTTTAGTCATCTTACTGATGGCCTGAATATGGTCCCAGTCTTTAGATTCTTTCTTTGTCATTGCCTGATTTTGCCAATTGATATTGAAACCTGACAGATGTCAAATTATGACATTTTTTATGACCTCAGAAGTTGCCACTAGCATGATTTGGACCAATTAAAACAGAAGTTTGAAACTGATGGTCTGCAGGTCTCACTGTCCAGTGCTCTAATCCCGGGTTGAGGTAGTCCAAGGCACCCATGCCTGGCTTCAACCAATTCTGAAAAGTCCAGGAAGGAGCTGGATGGGCAGAACTGAAGGCAGCTATTTTTTATAGGCTACGGGGTCACCCTCCACTCCCACTGCAGAGCTGTACCTGTTCTTATAGCTGCCTCAGTGAAGGGGCCGTGGCTCCCCTCTCGTTCCCAGCGCATTGAGTACCCTAGTGCCACATCCCTCTGCTCTCCACAGCGGAGCATCTACTTTGCCCATGGCTGTCCTCTCTCTTCTCCATCCTTCTTGAGCAGATGAGGAAAGACAGGAGGCAGAAAAAGGGCATCCTTTGAGAATAGGGAGAACTGAGAAGGTTAAAAGAAAGAGGAGAATAAGTGAGAGAATACCCAGCCTGTAGTCTAATGCCAAAGGCAGCCAAACTCACCATCTACTCTGTATCACTCTCTCCCTGCTCAAACTATTGCAATTTTTCCTATGTGATCCCACTGCCAAAATAACAGTAATCAACAGGCAGACCTTTGTTTTCCTAATATGTATTGTTTGCAGGACTTGTTTGCCTTGTCCTTGCCTTCTGATTTTTTATCAGATGTATAGAACATTTCTATGCAAAGTCACAAATTTTCCCCATCCTGATATAAGTGCTTACGTTTAATCACAAACCTCATTGAAATACTATTGTTCATTCTTTTATGGTCAGCATATGTGAAGTTAACAGCAGAGTGATAATGACGTTGGCATTGCTGTGGTATATTCTCTAGCAACATTTTTAATCTAAGTGATTCTATTTCACTGTCAGTTATAAACAGCATTATTTGAAGCACCTTAAGAAGAATATCTCTGGTAATGAAAGATATTTGTCCCCAGGATCTGTCACAATTCTGTCTGTGTAAGTATATAAAGCTATGACAAGCCCCTGCTTTCTTTAAGATGGAAGAAAGTGAGAAGAGCCTCTGTTCAAAATGCTTGGAGTCTGCTCTAAGGAAGGCTGATCTCAAAGAGACAGAATCTTGATGTCAATGATAGGTGTTCCAGCTGTACTTAGAATTATACCCCTACTTTTCATCTCAAGCTGAGCACTGATTAAACTTAATGCAAAAGACTACCAGGGAAGACTATTTGTCTTCTGTTGTAAGAAGGAAAGAGCATGCAAGGTGCAGAGTGGGAAAGAGAATCCGTGTTTGCACTTAGGAACACAATTAGGATTGAAATACACTTTAGCATGTACCCTACAATGCATTATGCCTAGTAAAGTTTTAAAAAGACTGTCTTTGGCATGAAATGTTGACTTTTTCAAGTGGAAAAGTTAGCTCTGCATTAATTCAGTTTATGGGTTAGCCTTTTAGTTCCCAACAGGAATGACTCTTTTAAGGGGCTCTCCCAAGCATCCCCACTTACCACCCTTTGGTGAACAACACAAAGCTCTCTCAGAGTACTTCCTAGTCTCATAGAATCAAAGAATGGTTTGGGTTGGAAGGGACCTTTAAAGACCATCTAGTCCAACCCTAGTGGACTAGGACACCTTGCCTGAGTGGATTTCATTTTGGATAAAAACGAATTAGAGGATTTCCTGCCAGCAGTGATTTAGTGTGATCCAGCTGCTAAGAGGCAGCCAGCCTATGGGACCAGACTAGAGCCAATCTGTGATAACACCCTGAAAATGTGTGTAGCGTAGTTTTCCTCAGTACTGACCGTGTCACCCTAAAAATCTGTTGGGCTACACTGAGAGCTAATGTAGACCTAAGCAAAGACTCACTGCAGTAAGAATAACAAATAGCATGGCTAATTGTCATGGTTTAACCCCAGCTGGCAACTAAGCACCACACAGACACTCATTCACTCCCTGCTGGGGGGATGGAGGAGAGAATCAGAAGGATAAAAGTGAAAAAACTCGTGGGTTGAGATAAAAACAATTTAATAGGTAAAGAGAGCTGCACCCGCAAACAAAGCAAAACAAGGAATTCATTTACCACTTTCCATCAGCAGGCAAGTATTCAGCACTTGCACTCTCCAGGAAAACAGGGCTCCATCATGCATAATGGTCACCTTGCCTGAGTGGATTTCATTTTGGATAAAAACGAATTAGAGGATTTCCTGCCAGCAGTGATTTAGTGTGATCCAGCTGCTAAGAGGCAGCCAGCCTATGGGACCAGACTAGAGCCAATCTGTGATAACACCCTGAAAATGTGTGTAGCGTAGTTTTCCTCAGTACTGACCGTGTCACCCTAAAAATCTGTTGGGCTACACTGAGAGCTAATGTAGACCTAAGCAAAGACTCACTGCAGTAAGAATAACAAATAGCATGGCTAATTGTCATGGTTTAACCCCAGCTGGCAACTAAGCACCACACAGACACTCATTCACTCCCTGCTGGGGGGATGGAGGAGAGAATCAGAAGGATAAAAGTGAAAAAACTCGTGGGTTGAGATAAAAACAATTTAATAGGTAAAGAGAGCTGCACCCGCAAACAAAGCAAAACAAGGAATTCATTTACCACTTTCCATCAGCAGGCAAGTATTCAGCACTTGCACTCTCCAGGAAAACAGGGCTCCATCATGCATAATGGTTACTTGGGAAGACAAATGCCATCACTCCAAAAGTCCCCACCCCTTCCGTCTTCTTCACCCCAGCTTTATATGCTGAGCATGACATCATATGGTACGGAATATCCCTTTGGTCAGTTGAGGTCAGCTGTTCCGCTGCGTCCCCTCCCAAGTTCTTGTGCACCCCCAGCCTACTCGCTGGTGGGGTCGTGTGAGAAGCAGAAAAGGCCTTGACTCTGTGTAAGCACTGCTCAGCAGCAACGAAAACAACCCTGTATTATCAACACTGTTTTCAGCACAAACCAAAACATAGCCTCATACTAGCTTCTGTGCAGAGAATTAGCTCTACCTCAGCCAAAACCAGCACTAGTAAATAAAGCTGTACCTATACACAAGGTTCACTTTGAGTGAGTACTTACAGTTAAGTTCAGCTCTGAGAGAAAACAGTTTATGAAAATATCCCTCTTGTCCTTTCCATTCCTTTTGATAAGATCTGCACCTTCTGATTAATGCATGTTTCTAAATTTCAGAAGTTTATCCCTCCTTATGCATTCTGCTGTGTTTATTGTATAGTACAAAGTGCAATTTGTTTTGCTGTAAATTGTATGCATTTCTAAGATGTGTGTTGGAGTAGTGAAGTATGTCAGCTTTCTGGTCACTTAGTAGAATGACAAGGAGAGAGTCACACTGTCAGAGATACAGAGGGTTCTCAGCTTGGTACAGTATCTGGCAAACAGCACTACTGCCCTGTTCTTGGTATGTCCTTACGAAGGGAGCTACTGGGAAACCAAAAGGCAGAGGGGAGAGCTGCTGGTGAATAGCGAGCACTGAATGGGCTAGTGTGATTTAGCCGTCTACTGCGTCTTTTACAGAAGAAATTCATTCCTGAAAATGGAGAAATAGAATGAAAAGATGGTGAAGCCCAGGAGAGGTTTGTTTTTATGTCACAGGATGATGTAGGACATTTTTCTTCATACAAAAGCATACATTTTAGTTACACGAGAATATTATGCAAATGCTGGTATTGCTCTCAAGATGCCCATTCAAAAACAAGAAAAAAAGAGAGGAAAATGAAAAAAAAAAGGGACTGGAAGAAATATTCCAGGAGTATTGTGATTCCTAATTAACATTAGGAATCTACATCTTTAAAACACCTTTAAGGCAGAGGGGAGAGCGGCGGTGCTCCGCTCAGCCCCGCCGCAGCCCAGCAGCAGATGGAGCTCTCGGATTGCGTTTGAGCTGCCTTTGCCGGGTTCGTTTTCATCTCTCCGAACCCTTTTTTGTTCCTTTCAGTTTGCCTGTAAAATACATACGTTGCCGTATTTGTCCTTTGACATTCAGAAACAAGTTGATATGGGAAAAGCAAGTCAGAGGGTCCTTTCCACACTAAAATACTATTTTTCCCTATAGGGCTTTCACGCCATATACGTCTTTCATAAAGGCACTACTGCTCTGGTCTAACAACTGTACAAGTCAAAGTGATTCTTTCTATAGTTGGACCGGGGCCCGATGAGACCACATGTGTAAAAATTTCAGTAAATGCACTTCTAATAAAATGCACTTTTTTATTAGAAGTTACTTAGTCATTAATTAGTATGAAGGAATTTCATTTGCCTGTAATTGTGCGATTGGTTTCATGGTAAATTGCATGCAAGGTTTAACCTGAGTTGTTTTGTATTTTAAAATACAGGTTTTATACTGTTTTTCAGTGTAGATTATTTGAATTACCATACTTATTTGGTATTTATGTAGACCAAACATTTTCCATGTTGCTTCAAGTTAATGAAAAGAAGTCAGACACACGTTCGGTACAAGGTAGCTGACAGAACAGGTGGCAGCATCCTTTTATAGGCCAGCTTAGGCAGCAGGAGTCCTGAATTTCAGATGCGCCGAAGTCTCGTCAATTGAATGTTTGTATCAACTGATTTAATTCCTAGCAAAATGCCTTATTCTCCAGGTCTGGGGACATAGTCTGGCACATCGGTTTTGGAATGGGGAAGGTAGAACAATATTCACCATGGTGTTTGCACGTAGGAGAGGGAACAAAAAAGAAATGCATGAGTTGTGGGACAAGTTAAGCAATAAATACAAGGTAGCTTGACTGTGATACCCTTTACTAAGGATGCTTTCTGGAAATTATTAAGAGGCATGGCTTCAGGTTTCAGCTCACAATGGTATTTATGCTTTTTTTTTTCTGTTCAATTTTAATTGAAGATACGTATGCCATTTTCAGGACAAGGATTAGAGCCCAAGACTTACCTCTTTACAACGGGAGTTCAGGGTTTTATTCCTGACGTGCAGGGAGACTTCTGCAAGCTACTGTATAGTATCACTGGACTGGTTTCTGTAATAAAAAGAGTGTATTATGTCCTCGTTCTCTGAGAGTCGTGTGGCTTTACAAAATTTTCAGAAGTACTTCAGCAGACCTCAGGTTAAAGCACCCTTGCAATGTACATTCTTTCTTGATTATCTAAACACTGACTGTGATCTCTAAGCAAAACAAAACTGTTTCCTTCTCATTAAATTAATAACTTCACATGTGCAATGGTAAAAACCACATTGTGTTGCATTTCTGTAGGTAGTATTTACGTTTTTATATCTAGGATCTGGTAGCAGAGTGTAAAATTAAGCAACTTTGTACAGGAGGAGCAAGCTTACTGCTTCTGAAAGCTCCTTTTTCCCCTCCATAGCAAATAGGTTGTGGTCCAACTGCCTTAATACAAATCTCAAGAGCAGGAGTGCTGGGAGCAGTACTGCATTAGAAATTTCAGAAAAATGGGAGAAGCGACAGGGAATTGGGAACAGGTAGCAGAAAGAAGTCATATAACCAGCTTGATCATATGTATTTTACAGGATATACTGAACAGGTCTCTTAGCTTAGCTATTTTGGATGAAATTTGAAACGAAACCCCAAACTCTCTATTCTGATCTCCTGGGCAGTGATTTGGTTTAAAGAATGTACGAAGAGCAGAACCTGGCAGGCAGGGAAAATCCAGCTGCCAGAAGCAAGCTGCCAAAGGTTGCCGAGCTCTGCAGTGGGAAAAGGGTACAAAGAGAGCATGACTGGTAGGGAAATTGAGCTTTTCAGCCTAGAGAGACAGTTATATGAATGCTGAAGCCAAACATAAAATTGAAACAGCTAATTCATCCCAGAAAAGCCTGCTTAAGTACTATTACACTAGACCCCCTGAAAGGAGAGTTAATTTTGAAAGTACCTGCTGGAGGGGGGTGGTTTGAGCTTGCAAAGGGAAATTCAAGCAGCAAATGGGCATGAAACAGGATTAGGTATTTTCTCTTCACCACCACCATGCTTGCGCTCTCCAGCTCAGTCTGTTTTTCTCCGTGGAATATTAGTTTCTGCACAACAGTTTGCCTCCATGAAAAGAACCACACACACATCCAATAGCTGAGTATCATGTTAAAATAATTCAACAAAAGGTTCATTTTTTTCTGGCTGTAGAAACACTGAGAAACTGCATAAAACTTCGTGTTATAGCTGTATTTGTGATTTTGGACAACAAAACTTCGTATCTGAAACCTTTGAGCAGAAGCATACAATAGCAAATCCTACAGTCCGAGCTTGCGCACAATATATGAAATATGTTACAACAGTAAACAGATTTCATAACTCTAGAACTATTTTCAGAGAAAAAGTCAGTGCAGACAGGGATGACAATGTAGGAATTGCTTCAAAATTATTTGAATACACTTAATCTGAAATATGTGTTTCCCAGCCTAAGAACCTGTGGTTAAAAAGCCCTTGCAATTTTCACACAATATTCCGTACAGTTTTGCAAACACTGTGCCATGTGCACAGAGAACCCTTTAAAGGCTAACCTAAAACGTATCTGTAAGTATTTAGATTATGTATTACTGAGTTTCCGCTAACTTTTACATCTGTTACCTGGTGATACAACCAGGCTGTTTGTGAATCCGCATTAAGATCATGCACCTATTTTTTTCAACCTTTTTATATATATCAAGGAAGAACCTGTGTCCTGAAATAAACGGCAGGAAAACAGAGCAGCAAAGCTGCAGCGTTGGCAGGGATACTGCTCAAGAGAGAGAAAGCAGCAGCATGTCACACTCCAGGAGCCTTGCTCCTGTGCACTGCTCCCTTACTGGGCTCATTTGTCTTATGCCAGAGGCCAAGCAGGTCCTCAGCTAACCCCAGGACAGACAACAATTTGTACAGTTGCCTCTAACCTCCCACAACCGTAGGTGAAGTCACTTAACATTGTCAAAAGTCCTTATACTAGCATGAAGGTGAATACGTGAATACAGTTAAAACAGTATAATTGCTTTTGAGCCAGCTTTCTCAATTAATTCTGGGCTGCCCTGAGTTTGTGACGTTAATGTGCAGCACATCTGCAGGTCTTTGGAAACATCAAAGCATCAGTAAAAACAAAAACCCATTAAATTAACATCCATAAAGTACCCTATGGCTAATAATAATACATCTCATGAATATGAGGGTTTGAAAACTGAAAGTGGCATTGACAATGAGCTACAATATTAAAAAATATTGCCATGCTTCTTCACACAGGGTCTTTTCAGCTTGCGATGGAAATGCATGCTGTAGTACACTTTAGTCCCCGTTAATAGCTGGCATGGCTTTCATCTTTCTGCTTGATGCACGGTGGCCTCTTTCTCTGCTTCACTTGTGGCAGAGAAATGTTGCCTGCCTCTCGCCTTACCTGCTTGAGAGTAGTTGGTCCTATTTGCAACAAGGATCTACCAGCGCTTTAGGAAATTGGCCAGTAAACTTGTGGGTAGCTCCACTTTAGAGTAAAGAAATAGGAACTCAATTGCATAATCAGCTAGCATCACTGTTCGTTTTGACAGAACTGGAGAGGGGGAAAGAGCAAACTCATGGAAGTACAAACACATTATCAACATTTACCTTTGTGTTCATTCCACTTACTTCAATTAGAGGAAAAGCTCTGGTGAGTCTGCCTGTACTAAGGGCTCATCCCAGCAGTGAGGCAATGAGAAACCTGGCTACTGCTCCCTGTGCTCGGAGGGACAGTATCTCACTACGTCCCCAAGGTTCCCCCAAGCTCTGCCGCCACCAGGGGCTGTGTTTCCAGCACTCAACCATGGAGCGGGGTTCTGCCATTCTCCATCTGTGTAGCCACTATAGTAGGCTAGTAGCCACTACTCGCATCTCAAGGATAGTGGCTGTTATGAGCAGGGTCTGGAGCTAAAATTTTTTACCCCGAGTGGTGACATTCCCCTTTAAGCTATTTAATGAACATGCACGGTTTGTAATTATGAGAGGAACCTTGGACTGGGCTAGAGGACGCTCATGAAGGGAGGAAGAATATTGCCCCTTTTTTCAGAGTGAGAAGACACTCAGATAGCTCAAGGGCCAAGGCGAAGGTGACAGGCAGAGCTTGTGGCAGAGTAACATGGCTCTCCTAACATTTGGTACATTTGGTCTTCATTATGGCAAAAAAACATTCTTTCTACTCAGTACATGGTTTTCTTTTTAGCATATTTAATTATTTTAATTAACTCATTTTATTACATAGATAAGAGTTCTAGGAAAAAAATGCAGAAAACCATCTTGAAAGCTATAGTGGGTACTGGCTCTGAACCAGAATTTTGGATCCAGTTATTTTCTACGTCTCTTTCTATGTCATGTAATACTTCCATGGTCTTCAATTGTGCATGAAATGGAAATGCATGAAGCACAGATAAAACACCATAGAATGATACATAAACATGATCATTAGTGGAAATGGATTTGAATTAGAATTGGATTTTCAGTAACAAGTAATGAAAATTCTTCAATATGATTGAAAAAAGAATCAGTATAAAATTACCCTTCTATTTCTGAATTACTCAATATTTCATAGAAAATTATTATTCACAATGTACAGGTCTTGAAATATAAAAGTAGGTTAAAAGAACTATGACAGCTTGAAAGACAAGATTATCAGGAGATATCTTCAAGACTAATGTTATTTGGAAATATTGAAACAATTTTTCAGGACACATCATAGTCCAGGTTCTCTTATATTCACTGTGTTTGTTACCCTGTTACAGCTGCAGCAGTTTAGTCTGTGCTGTAGTATATGCAACACTCACATCCCAATTGCGCTGCATAGACTACCTTTTAACAGCAATTTTGATTGAAAAAGTACATTATTTGGCCAAGCATTTTGCTTTACAGCATTATTCCTTAACTCCGTTTATGGAATAGACCCTTGCAAGAGGGTCTGCAAACCAGTGAACACCATGGGCTCTCCCCATACAGGTGAGGAGGCAGTGTAGACTCATCTTGGTTTCCTAGGCTTGAGGAAAAACTGAGCAACATGCCACTCTGCAAGAACCTGGAGACGCAGTATCATCTCAACGATATGAATCGCTGCAGCCGTTCAAAATTAATCAACACAGAAATTTTATCCTTTGCTGCTATATTCTACCCTAAACACAGGTCTAGAAACTGATATTAGAGTAACAAAACCACAGATAATGAAGAAACCATCATGTGCCTTAAAGTATGGCCTCTTTCAAGTTCTGGGGTCTCCTGTAAGCTGTGATCATACCTGAAATATTAAGTGTGATTCCTACCTCAGCCTAAATGCCAGCTCCAAGTGACTATTGCCTTTCCTGAAATAGAGCAAGTAGAGGAACAACCTGCACAGCACTGTGACTTTTTCCTCCTCTCTCTAGGAGAGATGTTGCTGTTATACAGACCAGATTCTTAGATTATCCTATTATCCTCTACTCGTCTTTTTTTTTCTTTTTTATTCTTTTTTTTCTCATTGGCCCTGAGGAATGCTGCTCCTTTCAAGCTCTGCTATTTAATTGCCATTTTTTTCTGGTTTATGCCAAAGTAAATAAGCATACATGGAATCCCTGACAGTAAGAAACGGTGCACACCAAGAATCTCCCTTCTGCTCTTGGAAGAGCTCTAGTTGATGTCAATGGCATTTGTTAGTGGTATGCAGAACCCTGTTCAGAGCCCATCTTGCTATCTTGTATCATAAATGGTGTGGTGGCTTGACCTGGCTGGATGTCAGGTGCTCACTAAAGCATCTCTATCACTCCCTTCCTCAGCTGGACAGGGGAGAGAAAATGTAATGAAAGGTTTGTGGGTTGAGGTAAGGACAGGGAGAGATCACTCACCAGTTACTATCCATGGGCAAAACAAACTCAACTTGGGGAATTAAATTTATTGCCAATCAAATCACAGAATCACAGAATCACTAGG
>NW_010549600.1:31815-49764 GCF_000687285.1 Phaethon lepturus | reverse complement strand
CTCACAGCAGCCACCCCTGCAGCCCCCCACTCCCAACCCTTGCCGTGCAAACCCCATACACTGCTTGGTACCCCTTTAATCCTTTGGACGCGAGTTATTATTCTTCATTCTCTCACTACAGAAATCCCTTGCACTTTTCTTCTAATGGAAAATGAAGTCACCCTGGGTCACGCTGGGTCTCACCAGAAGATAGCGAGATCCACTCTCACAGCGCCAGAGGAACTGGGCTTATCTCTTTCCCGTTAGTGATTCCCGCTGTATCTGCTATAGAGCGGCTCTGTTGTAAAAGAGCACAAATAGCACATTTGCAGGCTAAAGGATGAGTTTCTGCAGCACAGAAGGAACAGACACTTTGTGCAGTGAAGAATAATATGTTTTCAGATAATAACGCAAAGCGCTGGGACTGAATTGTTTTAAAAAGCCCTGATTCCTACTTCAGCTACTCAGGAGCTTTAATCATCACTATAAGATGGTTGTTCCATCGGTATTTATTACTAAAGTGATTGCGAGCATCAGTCAGGATTTCAAGCTAGTTTTAACCCTTTACATTTCCTGTAAAGTACAGATATATATGAACACACACATGCACGCAATCTAAGGCAAGCACGATAGACTGAGAACAGAGATATAAATATTTTGAAGCTGTTCACCAAATTCACCAAAATTTACCTTACACTTTGTTAGAAGAACAGATTTATCTTTCTAGGTCCAATATCTGAATGCTGACAAATTAGGGAACTCCCCCTGCCTAGTTAATTAGTAAGGCATGGATTTTTAAATGTCTCTGATATTTGAAGCCAAAATTGTGGATTTTAACTCAGAGGACTAGCAATTATCCAGAAAGTAGTATAAAAAGTATCTCCTACACTGTAACACCAACCTTCTGACAGAGATATGGATTGCACTTCTGACCAACAGCTTCAAAAGAAGTTAAAAGTGTTTAACACAGCCCCTGTGTTTCAGTGCAAGTTCAGCCTTTATGGAAATGGAACTGCTAAGATTGATTTCCTCAGACCACTTCTCCTCACATATTTACTGTTAAAATTAAACTTGAATTCAAAACACAAATAATAACAATATGTTTCTTAACCATCTTTTTTTTTTTCTTTTATCAGCTGAAGCACTGCTGGATGTTTTGATGGTTCCTGTTGCTACAAGCTCAATGCATCAGTATGGGGGAAGTATTACTATCGCACAGGGAACTCCTGACAGTGCTTCTTTGAGACTGCATACTTTATGCCCAACAAAACATACTGGCCAGTGATTCCTGACCAGCAAATTGCTCTGATATGCAGAGAGGGTGACTTCTATTCTACTTCATCTTTGTTAGCTTTTTCTTCCTTCTGCAGCACTTTTTGTAAACCCATGTAGGGAGCTCTTTGGTGTACACAAGGTTTTTACCACCATAATTATTCATATCACAGTGGGATCCTTGATCTGAAATGCAAAGTACAAAGACTGGAATGATTTACCACTTCTATTAATATCAATACTAAAAGGCTTCTTACCCAAAAGACATGAAGAAAAGATGCTCTCAGATGATCTTTGGACAGAGGCAGCCTCAATGTTGACTGGTGGATGAAAGTCTGACCTGGGTGTTTGCTGAACAAGAAGAAACAGCTCTTAATGGTTTGACATGCATTTGAGTCTGTAAAAAAAAAAACCAACAACACAACAGACAAATTAAAAAAACCCCAAAACAACAACAAATTATTTGTGGGAAGACTGCCAAGGGGACCTCTAGCAGACACTTACCAGGTGAATGTGTGATTCATGCAGATAGCTATTGCTTCTCCCTTTGTTCTTGTTCAGCTCACTCGAAAAATGGGAGGTTTTGCTTTAATGGGATTTTTTTTTAAAGAAACAAGCAGGGAGGAGGCCAACACACTGTAGAAACTCATGGGTCTTATAAAAATATCACAGGACTTTCAACATCCATACATACAACAGAAACTACTGGGTTGTAATTTATAAAATCTGGTGGAAGTCACCCAATGTTCCCAGGAATTACATGAAATTCAATTATCTTCTTCAAACGCCAGAACACTAGTCCTGGACCTGTAAACTCTGCTTTGAAGGGGTGTATGTTTCAACCCAATATCAAGAGCAAAAAGGAGGAGGAGGATCACACTTACAGGACTTTGGCCAGCTAACGTACTTGGTACCCCACGTTCCCTGCTACGACTGCAGCCCTACAATAACACAGACCCACTGAAGTCCATCTGAGACTGTGCTGGCTATTTATTCCAGCCCTTACATACGCTCAGATGTTGCATAATTATAGGCTGATGTCTCTGAGCTGTGCATGCTGTAAAATTCACAAGCGGATGGTTTGCAAATATATGGCTGACTATTTGGAACAGAATAATTTACTTGGTTTCTGTCAATGGGGTTTACAGTCAGACTATTCCTCTATCACAGCTTACTGGGAGCATTCAGGAGTTTTCTTGTGCCCTTGCTAATAGTAAACAGGTGGATGCTATCATTTCACATTTCTTTTATTTGCTGGTGGGGCAAAATGTTCTGCATAACAAGCTCACATAAAATTTAAAATGCAGAGGATAGAACTGTAAGTTAACTTTATCGTCTGGATTTAGTGTTAGCCCTTTGCACTGAACACCATTTGCATACATCAGAGATTCCTGGCCTGTATGTGTCCAGGTCACTTATTCATTATTATAATTTATTTCTAGCACAGCAATACCTAGAGGCCCCAGGGAAAGGCAGTTACACATACATGCATATAATGAAAAGACAGTTCTTGCCCTGAAGCGCTCAGTGTAGAGCTACCTACCTGATACAACAGCACCCCATGCAGAGATGCCTGGGTTGTCTCTAAAGGAGATGATACATTTATGTAGTATAGTATAATGCCATGCGGAGATGCTCTGTCCTGGAAGCAGCGTAGTTACATCGCTACAGACCTATATCTCGGCTAAATTTGCTGTAAATAATGTATAAACTGACAGCTACAATGCTTCCAGTTTTAGTTATCTCTGAAACTGCATTTTACTGTGCAGACCTAGTCTTTAAAATTGCTACCTAAACAGAATAGAAAAAATAACAGCTAAAGTTTAAAATTATCAGACTCAGGAGAGAATTTAGGGGAGAGAGACTATTTTTTCCACTGTGGATTTAGTTGGCAAAGTAGGCTAATGTTCCTCGAGAACAGCTAAACAAACCTGTGCTCGATGCAGAAAAAGATCCACAACCCCCCTCCCCAAATAATCCCCACCAAACCCACAATCCAAAACCAATTTATTTTGATTAGTAAATAAACATATATTTTCAAATTCTCACACCTACTTGCGTACAGAGGTAGTTCTGGCTGGAATGAATTACTCAGAGTAGTGATGAGCTTCTTGCAATGACAAATAAAATTGAATTAAGACTAGATGATTTTCTGGATTTTTTTCCCCCCTTTTTAATACAGAAATATTTTCGTACAGGCAGGAATTAGTGCAAGGAAATCCCATGGTCGGTGCTACACAAGCAGTCAGATTACATTAACACAGTGGTCCCTTCTGACTCAACAGTCCATTAACCTAAGTATGAAGTTAGAGAAGAAGGGGGGATAAAACTTGACTGTGGAAGTAATTGATTTTTTCAGGCCAGAAATGAAATCAAATAGGAACAGCAAACATCACTTAGGATCAGCATTTTTATTTATTTATTTATAATGTTCAGCAAATTGAAACAATTTAGTTTGGGCTGAGTATTTACCTCAACCTGAGATAATCTGATTAAATTCCTTTCAGAACATGTTTAATAAAAGCATAAGTGCAATTCGTAAAAGCAAAGGGGAGATGTGAAGGATGTCATGGGAAAAAGGTAGTTCACAGGCTTTCTAGTCCCTTTGAGGGAATGTCTATGAGCTTGATCCTCTGATCTCTTCCCTATCTATACATGTCCATATGGATTACTTTTTATTTTTCACACATATATAAAAATAAAAGCAAAACTGTTGTTTCGTACTTCCCAGGACATTTGAGTGTTGGATTTGAGAAGGCAAGTTCAAAGAACAACATGGTCTTTGTTACAAGATTTACTTTACACTATTATTGATAATACTGAGCAGCTAAACAAAAATCAGAAGAGGATATATTTTAATTATACATAAAAACATTATGGAAATTTTTATACTGTTTGGAATGAGAACAAAAAATTCAGGAGTCTGACTTTTTTCTGAGATACTGAAGTTCTGAGCTACAAGTATTAGTTATGTTTAAGTTTTATCTAGTTACTCAATCTGACAGTTCCCTGATATCTCTCTCTTCTGGGGCTTTTAGTGTAACCATCATTTTCAAGGGGTTTGAATCTTTTCCTGTCCTCAGAATTCAGTCTATTTCCCCAAATGTCACATGTATTTGAAATGAAGATGCCATAATAAAAATAAATAAATAAATAAATAAGAAAGAAAGAGATACAAAGAACAGGTTGGGTTCTTCCTTTTCCCCATGGCTAATTTTTTCCCCACGGATCATAAACGTTGCTTGAGCAATTATCATCCTGTTAAATTCTGGAAGAACACTTCTAAATAATTTAAAAAGTGATCTATTTTTTTAACATAATTACTGTCATTATATTTTTTACATGGGTGTGAACTAAGAGATAAGTACCTTCTAAGTCAATAAAAATCTTGGCCTGAAGCCCTGGAACTTTATTTATCTGTGAAGTGTTTATCTTACTGAATCCTCCCTAGAAAAAACAAAACAATTATTGCTTAATGTTAGTAGATGTGAATTTTCTCTTTCAATTACAAAGCAGGATGCTTAAAGTTTTTCCAGCATTAGAGGACTATCTCTTGAATCTGGTTGGAAATGGAGGAGCATAAAGTGAAACATGAGACATAAACCCACAGGCACTTTTTTTTTCCCCTATTACCCACAAAACAAGTAACAACACAAGACTTAGGCTCCCTCCCTGTGAACCTTGCAGGAATTGCTCCATTGCTGATAGTCAGTAAAGCCCTTGGGGAAGGAAAGATCCCATTTACTAATAAGATTTCAAGGGTCACCAAGGGAAGACTTTTCATTATGATGGTCTTGTTTTCTGAGGAATGGTAAAAGACTTTCCAAGGTGAAGTACTGAGAGATGTAATCTCTTTCTAATCTCTAGGAACTGCCTTTTTCTGTTATTAATATTGCTTCCCCACCATAGGCTACAACTCCAGAAAATATGTAACACGTGCCTAACATTAGGCACATTTTCAAATCCCATTGATTTCTATGACATTCGGGCATCTGCTTAAAGTAAAATTATAGTTCCTTCTCCCCTTTGAGAAAATAAATTATCGCCTGATTTAAAGAACATTATACATACATATCGATAAATAATAAGTAAATAATAATCTTATTCACCATGCATCTTTCAAATCTTCATTTTCAGGGCTGTTGCTATTAACAGCTACTAATCATGGATTCATATAATAATTAAGGTCAGAAGGGACCTCTAGATGTTTTCTAAACTAGCCTGAATGCTAAATGGGGGCTTAATTAAATCAAGTTGCACAGGACTTGTCCAGTAGAGTTCTGAATATCTCCAAGGATGGAGGTTCTACTATTCTTTTTATTTTTGCTCTCGTTGCTATTAAAATTGCATACTGAAAAAAGAGGAAGCAAAAGTTGAGACCAAATTTTCTAGCTACTCTAAAAAGTCCCAGTTTTGTCATCAGTGACCCATATGAGCTTTTAATCCATCCTTAAATTGGATGTTCTCCCCAAAAATGCAGGCAAAATTTGTTATTTAAGGAGCTACAATTGAAACAAAAAAGGCATTGTTTTATCTGAAACTATAACATATACGTGCATTTACATGTCCTTGCCCTCCCTGCTCCCTTCCAGGTAAATGGGAGTTCATAATATCCCAAAACTCCTGGCAAACCTCCCCATTAAAAGGGACAGAGGTAAGGTGAGTGATGATCATGGTCATCTACCTGGACTTGTGCAAAGCATTTGACACTCTCCCACATGACATACTTGTCTCTAAATTGAAGAGACATGGATTTAATGGATGGACTACTTGGTGGATGAGGAATTGTCTGGATGGTTGCACTCAAAGTGTTGGAGTCAATGGCTCAATGTCCAGGTGGAAGCCCGTGATGAGTAGCATTCCTCAAGGGTCACTATTGGGACCATCGTTGTTCAACATCTATGTCAGCGATATGGACACTGGGATTGAGTGTATGCTCAGTAAGTTTGCAGATAACACCAAGCTGTGTAGTGTGGTTGACACGCTTGAGGGACGGGATGCCATCCAGAGGGACCTTGACAGGCTTGAGAGGTGGGCCCATGAGAACCTCATGAAGTTCAAGAAAGCCAAGTGCAGGATCCTGCACATGGGTCAGGACAATCCCAAGCACAAATACAGGCTGGGCAGAGAACGGATTGAGAGCAGCCCTGAGGAGAAGTACTTGGGGGTGTTGGGTAATGAGAAGCTGAACATTACAAACAATGCGCGTTTGCAGCCCAGAAGGCCAACTGTATCCTGGGCTGCATCCAAAGCAGCGTGGCCAGCAGGTCGAAGGAGGTGATTCTGCCCTCCACTCCACTCTGGTGAGACCCAACCTGGAATACAGTGTTCAGCAATGGGACCCCCAACATAAGAAGGACATGAACCTGTTGTAGCAAGTCCACAGGAAAGGAATGCCACGAAGATGGGTTGGAGCACCTCTCCTATGAACACAGGCTGAGAGAGTTGGGGTTGTTCAGCCTGTAGAAGAGAAGGCATATAGTGATCGGGCAAGGAGTATTGGTTTTAAACTGAAAGAGGGTAGATTTAGGTTTGATATAAGAAATTCTTCACTATGAGGGTGGTGAAGCACTGGGACAGGTTACCCAGAGAAGTTGTGGATGGCCCATCCCTGGAAGGGGGATGGATGGGGCTTTGAGCAACCTGTTCTAGTGGAAGGTGTCCCTGCCCACGGCAGGGGGTTTGGAACTAGATTATCTTTAAGGTCCCTTCCAACCCAAACCGTGCTATGATTCTATGATTGCATGGAGGGAAGAAAGAGCAGGCCACAAGGGACCTTAGGAAGGGTATAAACAAAGGAAGGCAACCCATACAAACCCTTTTTTGGAACGGCAAGGCGTTAAAAACAAAACTAAAAGCCTGAAGACACAGATATTTGTAGTAGTTTTGCTATTGCATCCATTTTCTGAGGGGTGAGAGGTAAAGAAAGGGGATGAACCATCACCAGCAAGGGGCTGGTACAGGTGAGACTCCAGTACAAGGGGAAGGAGAAAGGGATGACGATGATCAGAAAAAACAGAGGCAAGTGGGGGAGGCTGCCATACTGAGTGATGGCAGTTGTGAGATGGTGGTGGACAGGAGCCTGGGGAAATAGTAACTAAGAAATTAGGGGCACCAGTGGTCAGATCCCCTGGGAAAGCAGCTCCTAAAGTAAACCTGAAGAATATGGGGGAGAAGATGGCTTAGAAATAGAGATGGGAGCAAAGAAGAGAGAGTACAAGACCTGTAAAGTCTGTAAGAATTGTTAAATTGGAAGTGCCAGTTCCTGCCCTGCTCCCCTTTAAAATAAGCCATGTGAGAAGGGGAATCATAGTGAACTAAAAATCACCCATTGATCCAGAAGCTACATCATCAGGCAGGATTTTCATGCTCTCCTGTGCCTATCACAGAAACCACCCACTATTTCCATTTCCTTCACTCCTACTGCTATAGCCTTTTATAATCCCATTGTATTGTTCTGTTTCTCTCTCTTCCTTTTGCTCCATAAAAAAGCAGACAAGGGATATATTTACAGAATTTGTTGTTCCTAAACTAACACAGGCTGTAAATTATTCCTGAGCATCTCCTATCAGATTCTGATGGATGCCCTCAGCCTTTTGATACAATCCCTGTGAAGTCAACATTGAATATGCTTTCTCACCCTGTTCCGGTCCAGCACTTGCACCAATCTCCTCCCTTATGTCTCCATCTCCTTTCAGCTGTTTTCCCCTCAATGACTCCCAAATCTACCCAGATCCCTTTTTTTGTTTTTCCCAGTTCCAAACGCAATATTCCCATGGGTTTGGGAATAATAAACCATGTTCTCTTCCAGAAAACTTACTTATCTTCTCACCATCCTAAAACATGGCTTAGACAATCAGTCTTCGTAACAGCTCGTTTCTTTTCACACAACTTGGACCACTTAGACTAAAAAAAGACAAGAAATTATGTTCTGCAGGAGAAAATTCTGTTCTGTAGCTCTGTAGGAGCTACAATTCCAGATTTGGATCTAATGACTGACTCCAGCAAAATCTATGACCTATTGACCTATCAAAACTTATGCAGGGAAGGTACGTTGTGCAAGGATGCACAACACTGACAAAGAGTTCACTTGCTTCAAAAATTGAACTGACCCTTTAATGTGAGAAAAAAAAAACAACCTGATTTCATCCTTGCTGTAACTCCAGATTGCCATTTTAGCTGTATGCACAATACTTATGAGTACACAGTAAAAGACAGGGCTACTTCTTCCTCCTACAGCATATGCTCTGACATTCAAAGTCCAGAGTGATTACACCAAGGCAGACAAGATACGTGTCTTGTGGCCTGACTGGAGCATGTTCCTTACAAGTTGGCTCTTCACTGGATTTATATGGGAAGTTACTGCGCAGTGCTGTTAGCTTTGCTTGTGACTGACTGTATGCATTCCTTGTTTCAGATTTGAATTTCTGCATCTTTTTTGATGTCCATAGATTCAAAGGGCCACCTGACATCAGAGCGTCGAGCACCGTGTCACTCACCACTTGAGCTCGTAACAACATAATACATTATCCAGAGGTGATACGGCTTCTGAAGTTTCAGTTTATATTTTGTGCAAACTGAGAAATAAAACCACCACTTACATATCATGTGGATGTTGTTAGTGTCACTTTGAAGGCCGTTTCAGAATAATGTCGTTCTTCCTAAAATTTGATGTTTTCTTATATTGGGATGTAGTATTTTCACTTTTGTGATCTTAGATACTATGGCTCTGCATATGCTGGTAAACTGAAGAGAAACAGCCAGACTAAGGATATATTAGTAAATTCAGCTCTACACTGGAAGTCAACCATATATTTTGCTAAAACTGTTGGAATCATCTTGGGCACAGTTTTGGTTACTTCCATTTAGGCTCTCCTAAACAGCCCTTGAAGTAGTAGTAATAGGCATGCATGCTTTCTTGGAGGACCAGGGAGTCCAATGGTATGGGTGTAAGCTATTCCAAACCAGCAGATCTGAGTGCTGAAGAACAGTCCCTTGTCATATTTAAAGCACTTGAATAAAGCCACTGAAACCAAACTACACATTCCTCCAATATTTTAAGGGATTCACAAAATAAGAGCTCCATGTGGGACTGTAATATGTCTTGTTCCCCAAATCTGTGGATGAAGAATACATTGACTTACAACATTTAAGTACTTTCTGTACTTGCATTTTCTTGTTATCCAACATGAGCTAGGAATTATTTCATACTTTATTCCATGTTGGCAAATTAAAAGATTTAGTACAAATCTAATAAAAAGTTAGTAGTATACCCATTCTGCTTGGCAAGCTCTTCAAACAATACCGTATATAATCCAATCCATACTTGTTTATCCTGCTTAGAAGACATTTGCTAAATGTAGATGTACAGTCTTGCATGCTATTGAATGAGGCGAGCATGATGTATCTCTCCCTTCAGAAGTAAGAAAACTCTGTTGGAGTCAATATCTTTTGGCAGGTGGTATAGAGAAAAGGAGAATGAAAAGGAAGAAGGTTTGAGAGAAAGATTAAGCTATAATCACTGAAAAAGTTTCTATAATAGAAAATCCAGCCACTGCTTTGCATGGTTCTATTCTATCTGAGTTGTTCAGGTCGGCATTAAACAATATAAGATTAAGCACTTGTCAGGCGAACTAATGAGTTTTGGATTGATTTCTGTCTTCCGCAATGCTACTAGCATTTTTGACAGGTATGATTTATAGGACATTCTTTGGGCCTGTTCATGAGAAGAGCTGTTTATTTTGGTTGATGGACAGGGTTTCTAATGTTCCCAGTGGAGTGTACAGATGGCAGGAAGGACAGTAATCTTTGAGACCATCTCTCAATGTCTAGGGTATGTCTCTTATAAATTTGTAATCAAGATCTCAAGAAACTAATGTGGGCAGGCTGCCTCTGAAATTGTTTTCACGACCTTTGGCCAATGTAATGCTCCCTGAAAAATGTATGTCTGGTACTTTTGCTGTTTAGTAAATGGATCTTGTATAGGCAATCAAGAAACTATACTTTCCTTTTTAACTGATGTGACATATATACACAGACACGGAGTTTTACACATTTACAGTTCTAATCCCTCTGGCTTAGAAGACTTTTTTTGTACTTTTATATCTATGGATATTTAGTGCACTAGCAGACTGTGAAAAAAGCAGCCAGGCAGTCTGTGTTGGAAACCTAATGGAATCTCTAAGGTGTGAAGATAACAAATCTAAGCAGCTGCACCACTGAATAATTTTTATTCTCATCTGCTGTTCTTTCCATCAATTTGATTTTTTTTTTCATTTGTCTTGATTTTAATTTAATTGTACAGTTTGGGAAAGATAGGCGTGTAGGCCAGGTCTAAACGGATATAGTAACATTGACTGAAAAAGCTGTACCAATATAGAGAGAAAATGGGCCTTTCTTTTATCATTTTCTTAATTCTAAAATCTAAAGAATGTTTTTTTAAATAGGGTGCAAAATCCATTGAATAACACTTAGATGTATATTTTTTGAAAGCTGAAGAGGAAAGGACTGATTGTGGTGTAATATAAACATCTAAGATGGACTACTTTCAGAGCTGTCAGATAGTAAATAATGGTAACACCATGCTAAGATGATTCCATGGTTTGACTCTAATTCCAGTCCTGCACAGCTCAGTTGTCAACAAATTTGGCTCCCGAGCACTAGGAACCTAATAGGAGTTTTGATTTTCAGAGAATTTAAAGTGCTGTCATATTTAACCTTAGGCTTACAAGTTTGAAGCCTTTGACCTATTGTTCAGAGACTTTTGATCTTTTAAGTCCTACTAGTAAGTCCAATGATGGCTCTCCCTTTTCCCTCTGCCCCCGGCCCAGCCTTTCTCAAGTGTGTGTATCTCTTAAAAGAAGATGTATTTTTTCCAAGAAGGCCACTCTATCTCTGTACCATTCTGCATGTAAGATAATGATTTTCCCTCCAGAACAACTATTAACATTGAAATCAAGTTGAATGTAAGCAAAGGTATTCTGATGCTCTAACAGCTAGCAGAGCCATTGAAGAGATGAGTGACTCAGTTACCTCCATAGGCCCCTGACACTGTCTGAGATGGTCTTGGATGCATAAGACATTCCACAACAGTGGAAAATTAAAGTTTGAACTAAATCCCCACACCCTCTCCATCACCTTCACCCACAGGCTCACAGGAGGATGCACCAGTTGGCACCATGCTCTACCCTCTACACTAGCAGCAGAATAAGGTAGGTTTTTCTCATGCAGGGGTGGGATGTTTTAATCCCCTTAGTCCTTTCATGTCTGCTTTAGCTTAGCCATAGTTTAAGCTAGCAAACACTTTGGAAGCTAACTCGTTTGCAGCAAGTTTCTGCCAAAGTTCAGAGTTACTTCAGGACTCAGAATGAAAACTCAGATTGTGCTGCAATTTTATTGACTCCTGCAGT
Source organism: Phaethon lepturus (assembly GCF_000687285.1). Lineage (NCBI taxonomy): Eukaryota > Metazoa > Chordata > Aves > Phaethontiformes > Phaethontidae > Phaethon > Phaethon lepturus. The sequence goes on along the minus strand of NW_010549600.1, from coordinate 38,104 downwards.
TAATAAATCTCCCCTCCCTCAAATGAGTGAGTGAGCTCAGCACACAATCCATTTCTCACCACTGTTTTCCTTTGGTTTGATCTGTTAAAAGAAAAAGCTGTTTTGCTTCTTATTTGGCACCCTCAGGTTAAAAGGACAGATGAATTTGGGTGAAATAGTACAACTGTCATCTGCTGGTTTCAAATGAGGGTTTGGGAAAGGATTACGCAGAACTTCAGGTGTCAGATGACTTTTTTTATCATACTGTAGAAGAAAAATTAATTTGTGTGAAGAAAAAAATGCTCTTGAAGAAAAATTACAACTTTGATGGGAAATTGTAGGTAATCCACAGTTCACTTTTTGTCCTTAAAACCCTTTAAATTTTCACACCCAATAGCAAATGAATCAATCCCAGAATATTATGGATTATTATTACTTCTGTGTATATAACAATAAAACCTTATGGGCATGACTGTTGTCTTCTCATTTCCCATCTGTGTCTCATGTCGGTGAGCTGTACCAATGACCCTTTCTATGACCATGGCCATTCTCTGTTTGTATTGCAATTTCCTCACTTGTGCAGTGAAAATAATGACAACTTTCTTTCCAAGGGCATAGGACAATATGACAGTGAATAATGTTGCATGAGTCTAATTCAAAGTCCACTGAAGTAGCTGAGAATCTTTCAGCCGAATTCAACATGATTCAATCAGGTGCTATAAAGGCCAAATCATTCTATTACGGAACAAATCTCAAGATTAATTTAGCCCCATTTGTGAGGCAGCAAATCATTTAGCAATCAACCCTAATTTCTGCAAACAGATTTGTTTATTCATTTATTCATCATCCATTTTTCATTCCATAATTTTCAGCCTTTTGGCAAGTTCCCAGTGAAATTATTCAGTGCTTATAGCCCAGAATGCTGTTCTGTGATTGCCCATCTGAATCATATGGCAAGGGTTTTAATCTGCTTTGTGGAATGACTGAAAGAGAAGAATAATGAACTGAGGTATGTTTTCAGGGTTTTTTCTTTTTATTTTTTTCCAACAGATGAATCCCCTAAAACTTTTCAGACTGGTGTGCAGATCCCTGACCAAATTTAATTTACATAGATTACTCTGTCAAATGTCCAAACATGACTTTTCTCTGTGGCCTTTCCTGGAACTCTTGGAATTAAACAATGGACTATAGGCGATGTCTGTCCTGGTAAATCAGAAATTTCTGGTACTGTTTGACAGTGACACCAACAGGAAAGGATGAGCCCACATTCACACAAGGAACGTTTCTTACTGCTGAGAACAGAGTGGCTGTATGCAAAGTGCCAACTGAGTTTGGTTTCTTGCCCATGAAAACTTCCAGGCTATTCTGGGACTTGTTTGTAAGAATGCAAGTCAGCCCAGGCCAAAGTGACACAAGGTAAACTTTTTACCAAAAAAAAGCTTAAAAAATGAAACTCCAGAATCTGGGAATACTCTTTGACAGTCAAAACCTCTGAGGCCAGCAGAATCCAGACTGAAAACTGCCTTTAGATGAATAACAGTTTTACTGAAGATCAGAAAGGGATGGTGGGTCTGTGCAACTTCAGGCATATAATTTGGTCATCTAATGTCATCTTCAGTCTCAACTGTCTCTGCTTATAGCTAATGGAGAAAAACATGTGCCTCCAGAGACTCACTTGGAGAAATCGCACACTGTGAAGAGGTTTGGTGCCTTTAAATAGTTGAAAGCCATGAATAAGTTGATCATATGAGACTTGGAAAATTCCTTTAATAGATTAAAATTTCTCCCATTCAGGTTTTCTCATTCTTCTTTTATTTTTTTTCCCCAAACCTATCCACCTATTTCCGATTCCTGACTTTATAAAATAAATTGAAGTTGAAAAGATTTAAAATAACACATGAAATTATTTGAACACATATATATAATGAACACCATATATATAATCAAACCAAATCTCATGGCAAGGGTAGGGAAACATTGGTGCAGTTTGCCTGAGGAAGCTGTGAAAACTCCATCATGGGAGGATTTTAAGAACAGACTATACACACATCTACCTAAAAGGCCCTCATATTTGAGCTCATATTTTTTCTGGGGCTAAGGAATGGACCAGAAGACCAGACACCCTAATTATCTTATTGTCTAGGGGACTAGGGCTTTATAGATTTACAGTTGTTAAATGGAATTTCATGTCACCCTTCTGGACAACAGGCAATCAGATAAAAGTAGAGATAATCAAATTAGAGGTTTCAATTTTGATAAACACCTACTTAACCCTATTTTGCAAAATACAAAATATCAGTGATTATTTTAATGGACAATTTGCATTATGCATAATCCTTTCAAACAGAATGGTTTAATAATTATATTAATAAATATAACATTATTTTATATATAGGGAAACAGAGGTAATGAGAAAAAAAGACTAGTTTTGAAATCCCTGTGAATCCCATAAAGCCACGACTTTGCCCATATTTTCAAGCATTAACTGCCTGTTTGTACTTGTGTTTGATGTCAATAATCTGAGTCAGTAAATTACATTGAATACAAATTTTGAAGACAGTTTTGACAACATATGGAGTCCTACTTTCCATGGATATGTATAAAACAAAACGTTTGGATACCCAAAATATCATCATAGGAGAATGAGGCCTGTGGATCTGAGGAATATATACAGTTTCTATTTGCTTACATAAATTAAATCCCTTTCAAAGAGAGCTTAAGAATCTGTTCCTGGCCTTTGTGATTCAGCAGCAAAGACTCAGAATGTTAACTCTGATTATCTCACGCTTTAACCAGAAGATGCCCTACCTCTCCCATTTGATTAATTCAGTAACATGTCACCTCAGTCAGGGCTCTCATCTTCCAATTTAAACTCTTTGCTGTGTAATATACTAAAATCATTACTTTCTACTGGAGTAAAATCCTTTGTTGCTATTAATTTTTGGGGCTCTGCAGAGTTAAAAAGAAGGAGGACATCATGTGACCTTCAAGATGGAAAGCCTCATCGGATTTACCACCTGCTCCATTGATGGCCAACAGACCAACTTTTAAGGGTTGTAGAATATATTTTTGTAGTGAGTGTAGTTTTAGCAGAAATGTAATCAACTTGCCCCTGTTAAATATTTATCCAATTATGCAAGTGACAAGCGAAAAATGAATGAATCCCTTTTAACGTAATATAAAATAGCACATAGCAGAAGGAAATTTTATCATTAAAGATATAATGAGATCATGAACACCTCCAAAGGGGTGAGTTAATCAAATAAGGCCATAATATGACAAGCAGCCTGTCAGAAGAAATTCTATTTGCTGCAGTATGCGAGTTGCATTTGAGTTAATAATTGAGTCGCGTAACCATTCTACCAACCTTGTTAGAGGATGTCACACTCAGCTTCGCTGATGAAGGAGGACAAAAGCAGATTGTATGAAAGGGGAATTCCGAGAGCTGATATTGACAGTGGGTGTAATTACAGGAATTGCTGACAGTTACAGATACAGACACCTCCTCCAGGCACATAAAGTGCATTGCACTCCCTTCTCCAAAATAATAACAACCCACACACAGTAAGTATAGATACATGGACATTGAAGACCTAGCTGTAGCATATGAACAATCCGAAGCATATGGTGGAGGAGACTCAAGATTTTTATTTGTCTTTGAAAAGGAAGAGTCTAAGGCCATATCCTTAGCTGGTCCAAAGCCTTACTGCTCCATTCGCTTCAGCTGAGCTCTGATGATTTACACAGGCTAATGCGCTGTCTCACAGTAGGTAATCTTTTCCCATTAATGTTTACCTGCTGTGCCGTAATGACTACAAAACACCCGACACTAGCGAGACAGTGGGTGTGCTGCGACTGCCACTTACTACACAAATCATAACCATACTACTGATACCCTGCACTTCCTCCATCTATGTGTCATATCCATCTGGTGTCCCTCCTACATAGACTAAGAGTAGACACTATCTGTAAGTGCAGTTCTCATCCTACACTGGGAATGAAAATAGTATTGCAATAGCAATAAGCAAAAATTAGCATCTGATTTCTGGTAGGAATCTCCAGGAGCTCAAGGCGCTTGGACTACTTTGTAAGTGGTGTTTTGCTGAAGATGAAATATAAGGTACTAAAAGATCAAAGGATTAGCTTGTGATTATACCATTGGCAGATCTTCTAGCTGTAAAGGAAAAAAAAAACAAGAAGAGGAAATTCATATCATTATTAAGCATTACTTCACTACAGGTACTAAATGCTACCAAGTCTAAAGCTGTACAGAAGCTGTCATAATAAATCCTGAATCCTGGCAAAATCCATTAAAATTCATATTTTGTGGACTCTCTGAAAAGGAACTAAATAACTGCTGACACAGTTTGCTCACTTTGGATAAGTTTGTCTTTTGAAAAATTCAGGAATTCAAAACACAGCTCATGCAGAAGGAATTCTGGCAGATTGAAGTTTAAAATCATGTTCACTTGTCTGCAATGACCTATCTTACTGACCGTCTTACTGACTATCTTACCAATCTTGTGATCTTCATATAAAAGCAGGAGACATGAGAATGCCACCTCTGAACCTGGTACATATGAAACACAGCTTCATCTTAAAAGAATCATTTTCTGGGAACTGGGACGTAACAGTCATATTGTATCTGAAATGGCTTAAAGAAGAGAATACAGTCATAGCAGTGGGAAAAAATAACACAAGAAACCATAAGAGAGAGATATATAATAAAAAAATAAAAAAATCAATGTTCTACACTGGATTTCAGATGATCCCTATACAAGACTGTCTTTACCACTTATCTTGTGATTCTACCATAAACCCGTAATTCACTATTTGTTCCCCAGTTTACTGAGGCTTGAAACGTTTTATTTGTGAATCAATTTCCACCTGTCAGTTCAGAAAAACCGTGCTTCACTTCCACCTTCCTTTGTCTCTATCTATTCATAGCACATTTAATATAAAAAAACCCCTCTTTTATGAGTTACTGCTATGCCTGTTGCTATGGGACACTCACCTTCGTTGAAGAAGGAGGCACAGTTTGTTACAAACAGCATCAAAATGTCCTGACCTCACCAAATAGTAGAGAGTGTTTGCAGGACATCTACAATACTGTCCCTAAAGGGGAGGACTGCTGTCTTCAATGAGATGGAGCTAACAGCTTCTTAGCATTTCTGCTTTAAACTGTCACTAATTTTGCATTGTGACACTTTGTTGATTTTATTTCACTAGTAAAATAGACATTAAACCAACCTGGAGGGTTGTTTAAGTAGTTGCCGTGTGCAAATAGGTCTTTTGTATCCTACAGGAAAAGCAAACATCTTCACAGAGGATTATTAAGTAGCACCCAGTGAAATCACATAGCAGATGAAATGATGGACTTGAGGGAGATGGCTACGCATTAAAATGCATCTCCTGTGGCTTGGCAGTCAAGATGCTGAAACACTGAACAAGCTGATCGCAGGTTCAGGCTAGAAAAGATCCCATGAAGAGGCAGCAGTTTTACAGAATCACAGAATCATTAAGGTTGGAAAAGACCTTTGAGATCATCAAGTCCAACCGTCAACCCAACACCACCATGACCACTAAACCATGTCCCGAAGTGCCATGTCTACACATTTTTTGAACACTTCCAGTGATGGTGACTCCACCACCTCCCTGGGCAGCCTGTTCCAATGCCTGACCACTCTCTCGGTGAAGAAATTTTTCCTAATATCCAATCTAAACCTCCCCTGGTGCAACTTGAGGCCATTTCCTCTCATCCTATCACTAGTTACTTGGGAGAAGAGACCAACACCCACATCACCGCAACTCCCTTTCAGGCAGTTGTAGAGAGCGATGAGGTCTCCCCTCAGCCTCCTCTTCTCCAGACTAAACACCCCAGTTCCCTCAGCCGCTCCCCATAAGACTTGTGCTCCAGACCCCTCACCAGCTTCAGAAACTGGCTGAATAATCCTAGGGTCATGAAACCTGAGGTGCAGGAGGTAGGTGCAAACCATATAGAAAAAAAATGTATAGGAAACCAGAAACCACAATAATAACACTTTGTAATCTAAACCAACATAGTCTGAGGTTGAACTTCAGCACCTGCTTGCTCAAGCTGTGCAAGCTCTCAAGTACAGCTGTCCAAGTGACTCGGCACGTGATCTGAATCTTAGCCGAGTCCCGTTTAGGCCTCCAGACACAGGTGTCTGTGTGGGGGTATATTTCTAAGCTATTTTTAGTCAGTGGAAAAGGATAATACAATCCCGATGGCGTTTAGGGCACAATTTAGGTAAGTATCTGGTTTGCGATGGAGATTTGTGACAGAATG
>NW_010549600.1:20595-31784 GCF_000687285.1 Phaethon lepturus | reverse complement strand
AATGATCCAGCAGGATCGCCTGTCCCGGCAAGCTCTCCGCTGACTATAAAGGCAGCTTCCCCATCCAGCACAGAAGCAGACACTTATATACAGGCACCTAATTGTGGATATTTTAACAAAAAAATCTAAATCCTGCTGACTGTTTTTTTGGAGGGTGGGTTTTTGGGTTTGAGGTGGGTTTTTTGTGGGTTTTTTTCCCATTCAAAAATGAGTGTTGCATGTAGAGTTCTCCAAATTAAAGACGCCCATTAGAGAAGATTTTGGGTAAAAAAAAATCTTAAAATTACTTAATCTTTTAAGCTGGCTGAATCTTGCCCATAGGAAAATCCACTAACTGTAAAGCTATGGAAGTCAGAAGCACCTGATAAGCAAGATGAAGTCACACAGGTTCTCCTGTCAAATACTAAGACAGGATAGCCATATAACAAAATAGGATGTCAAAATAGGGTATCAAATCCTATCAGATGCTCATCAGATTGTTACCCGTGCCAAATCTCAGTGCGATTGCTACAAACACGTCCCCTATTTTAGTCATAAACTAAGACTTCAGTTGCTAGTGAAGCTGCCTATGAACTTGCATATTCAGTAGACATTCTGGCAGAGTACTCCAGCATGCAGACACAGAAGACTAAACAGCAGAGATATAAATAAAGTGGGACCCTGTTTCCAAGAAACACCAGCGCCTACACAGCTCACTATCTGTAATTTAAGAGAGTACCGAAAGACCAAAGTTTTTCGTACTCATCTTCAGACTGGGCAGGGTCAAAGAGAGAGTACAACTGGAAGTGAATCCAAAGGAGAAGAAACTCTCATGACCAAATAAACAAGTACAAAAGAAACAGAATAAAGAATATGTGACTTAGGGAGATTTAAATTAGTTATCTTATGGTGGAGCTGTAGAAGACACGGTTATTTGTAGCACGCTTCCTTTGTGGTCAATATATAAGAAACAAGGCATTTTGGTCACATTTTCTGCAAGTTCATGTATTGTCAGAGCTCTCATTTTTTGCCTGTACTTAAATCAGATGAACTGCAGTTTTTGTAGATTGTTTCTGTATTTCAAATCCTCTTTGCTTGCTTATTCATTTTTTTCCTTGTAGGGACAAACTTCTTCAGAACAAACTTTTGAAAGATATCTAAGGACAGGACTCTGAAGCTGGGGCAGTCTGAATCCCTTTGAGCTGTGTATTTCCACCTGATGGCCCTCAATGCATTGTAAATGTTGCAGGAGGTGAGGGGCAGAGGTAGAAGGATGCAATTTTTTATGTATCATTAAATTCTCCTTCTGAGTTGGAACAGATCACCTCTGTCATTTCAATAATGTTGTTAACAGCAGAGAGAATTTTTTTCCCTGTGTCATAAGCTTTTGAAGCAGCAAAATTGCAGTTCTAGTCCTGATGCCATTGTGCTGCTTTGAAGAGCCTGATAGGGCTATTGTAATAGAATTACAATTCTCTAGGTATAATAGTTTCTGAACCGCAAGCCTGCATAAGTATCTACCACCTCACTCAACAACTGAATGCAGAGATAGATCTTGCATAAATTGCTAACAACTATAAAACAGATTTTTGGGGTTTTGTAAGCTTTTTGTAAAACAGCTCATTGGGTTCTAAGAGAAAAAATCCAAATTTTTTCCTGATACTTCAGAATTCTTTCTTGAAAAGAAAAAATACAATGCTTATTTTTAAAAGATCCAGGGAACTGTAGCAGATGTACTAACTTAGCTAAAGTCACATTCCCACAAAAGTACTAGAATAAATAACCTAAAAGCTTGTAAGCATCTAGAGGATCTAGAGAAAAGCAACAGCCAATTTACATTCATCAAAAACAAATCATGTCAAACTAATCTAATTCTTACTATGACAAGATAACTGGCTTTGTGCATAAGGGAGAAACAGGAAATGTCATATACTTTGACTTTAGCAAAGCTTTGACACTGTCTTACACGAAGGACTTAGAAAAAAGTTTGAGAATCATTATCTAGGTGAAACTTTAGAGTGTGGGATTACATAGATACTGTCAAAACATCAAAATTAGATAGCTACCTGCACTCGATACAGGATTTAGGATTCTGTCTGATGTCTGATACCATTCGTAATTTCATACATGGTTTGGATCAAAGAATAGAAAGCGTATTTATTATAGCCACAGAGAACACCAAGGTGAGCGTCTGCGAACACAGTGGAGAAGAGGACTAGAATTCAAAACAATTGGAAACAAGTAGAGAAAAAGTTCAGTGATGTTCAGGAAGGACAAACGAAAATGAAACTCTTGGAAATACAGAATGGCACAAATACCCAAGCGGATTTCTGGGCTGGCTGCAGTGTTGCAGAATGGGATCTGAGTAACATCAGGTTACATGTGAACAAGATTCACAGCGGAACTTGAATCAAAAACCTTGTGCATAGAAGGCACAATAATTTGGAAGGATGAGGACCATTTGTAAGGGATCTTCAAAAGAGAATGAGACTGATTTGGTCAATTCCAGAAAACATGACCTGGGAGAAAAGTTTAAAGACATTAAGATAATTTAATCATAGAATCATAGAATAGGTTGGGATGGAAGGGACCTTTAAGGATCATCTAGTCCAACCCCCCTGCAGTGAGCAGGGACATCTGCAACCAGAGCAGGTTGCTCAGGGCCCCGTCCAGCCTGACCTGGAATGTTTCCAGGGATGGGGCATCGACCACCAAATCTAGAGAAAGGAAAAATTGAGAGAAAAATGTGTAAATGGTCTTCAACAGTAAAACACAGCTAGAGGAAAGAAATAAACTCTTTTCTGTGGTGTTAGATCAAGGAGTACCAAAGAAGATTAAAATCTAACATTAGGAAATATTTTCATCAGTGAATATTTTTTAAAAAATGGGACTAGCATTTGTCACAGGTGTCATAGCTGACTCTGTATTTATGAAAGGAGATGGACTACGTGACTTCTTGGTATCCCTTCTACCACAATTTCTTTGATTTCTCTACAAAAAAAACCCAACGTATTTCTTCCTCTGAAAGATACACCTATCCTTAACCAAAGCATGAATACACCAAAAGTAATAACAGTATCTCTTTAGGGTTCACAAAATACACAAGAGCAACCACTGTAAAGTAAAATACTTGAGATCAGAGTCATCTCACACATAGCTGAATCGTGAATGGAAACAGAGAATCTCAAAGTAAACATTTTTAATGTGGGAACTGGTACTTCTGATTAAAAAAAAAAAATTATTAGAGAAGTACAGCATGCAAACCCTACCAATCTGATTTGATTACTCACATTAAGTCACTGATATATAACATTTACTGACCTTTTCTGTAAGACCCTGACATCTGAGAAAGGGCCAAGGAAGAATTAGTGTTCTTCTCTCCATAATCCTGAGATACGCAATAGTGACTCAGGAGGCAAAGGTTCATATAACGCGTGGCGCTAATTTGCTTTCATTGTTATTGCCCTGTCTGCTGGAAAACCTGTTTGGAAGAATGTAATATACAACCACAGATCTGGCTCTATAGCTTTCCAAAACATGTTGGCTTCTCTTCAACTAGAATGAATTATTCCAACGCAACTGTCCTTGGCAGCTGTGATACCCTCCAATCCCAGGGGCAACGAACACCTCAAAGCGAGCATGTCTTGATTGAAAATCCAGATAGATTCAAGAACGAAAGGAAGACACTGTGAAATTGCTCATGTCTTTTCCTCCAACTCATTATTAACCAAATTCCCAAGAACACACCCCCTTCCCCAACTCTCCTCTCACCCCCCCCCCCCCCCCCCCCCCCAAAAAAAAAGCCAAAACCAGAACAATCTATATCCTTACAAAAGCAGTGGTTGTAGGAGAGCATCACACAGGCAGCCCATTCCCATTTTGTACCATACTTGAGTGACAGTGGCGATTGAGATGTACAGCTTCCTCTAATCCAAATGACCCAATCTTCTGCTCAAACAGCCAGTATTTCCAAGTTACATATCTCCGTCCAACTTCACACTAGGCTTCTTATACAGTGAGTGGAAAAAAGAGGCATTTCTGGAAGTTGAGTCATCTAGCCTGCCTTAGACATCCATCTTAAAATGGGATGAATCACTCTCTGGAAATATTAATTTCATTTTCTGGACCATACAGTGACTTAGCTCAGAGTCATATGCTTAAGATAGAGACCACTCTATCCGTCTCAGAGTTTGAGGCATTCAAGGCAAAAAAAAGTCTGAATCCGCATTGATTAATATATAACTTATTTTAGAGCATAAAGCAAAGAGTGTAAGTGCCTGATATATCTATGTCTATATCTATCAGGCCAATGATATTCTATATATCAGATTATATAGATATAATATATCTATATCTATATCAGAACAATGATATTCATTGACCTGATATAGAATTGCATTTCCAAAATTGAAAATATTGCAATTTAATGAGAATAATGATTCAAAGTAATTTGAAGGAATCGTATCACAAGATTTTTGAGACTTAGTACATTTCCACTTTAAATATCTAAGGTGCTTTCATATATGACAGAAGCTAGAATAATCAAATGATAGCAGAAACAAAGTTTAAATAAAAATTATGTTTAAGAATTCCCCTATCAACCGCATTAAATATTTAAATGTGCTGGTAGTTTTTCAGAATCCAAACAGTCCTTCAAAGAATTGGAATTTTATTGCTCTACTTTTTAACCAGTGTGCCAGTTCAATAGAGAAGATTCCCCGAGATACCCATTGCAGCTTTGTCTTGGGGATTAATTAAAATTTGATGAGGTATTCTTACGGCAATCAGGCTTTCAAAAATGAATTTTAAGGACGCACAAGAACCATAACAGTATTGGAGCTAAACAGGTATGTAAAGCCTTTGCAAGATGTGAGGCTTACGATATGATATATCCATATGGTCAGATTTACTTCTTGGTTATGCCTGAGTAAATTTTTTACTTCATCGCAACAAGTAATTAAATTCAGTATTCTGTGGTGTAAATTAGAATAATATTCTGCCGTCCCTTAAATCTCTTTTCCTTTCACATACTTTAATAATGCAGCTAAGATATAAGTAACAGCAGAATTTATCCCGTAGACATTCACTGCTCTAGGGAAAAGTGTTAGCAAAGTTGGTGAGGTCTTCGGGGTACTGCAAAATGGGAACCCAAGGTTTATTAAACATGACATATTTTCACCTTTTCACTTCCATACAATGTTGTTTCACCAAAAATGAAATGTTTCATAGAAGAGTGGTTATGATGGGAGCAGTGTCAGGATTTGAGGTGGCACTGCTGCTTGAGCCCAGCCTCAGTGCATTAATTTCTTACTGAATTTTACAATAAACACCGGTTTGGAGAAAAAAATAAGTGGTTTTGAAGGGTTGTTGCTTTCATCTCCTGAGTTTAGCCACACAAACAGCTTCGTCAGCAAAAGTGGCAGGGCAGAGATTCCCATAAATGTGAAGAGGGGAAAGGAGAGGTGGAAAAAGGTAACATAGGGCACGAGTAACCTCCTAAAGCAGATGAGGTGCCAGTGGCAACAGCAGTCTGTACAGCAGAGTTTTCATCATTTGTGAATTCTTCACAGCCATCATCTTCCTGATGATTTAATGACAACAAATCAGGTTTAACTTTTGGATAACTGTCATCTGAAAAGAATGGGTGGTGAGGATAGGAAAGATGCTGGACTCCCTTCAAAGGGTGATTAAACAATAATTTGATTATCACTGTAAATATAAGTATATAAGATGGGCCACATTGGCTGAGGCCAAATGCTTGCCCGGCATGCTGCCTGGTCTCTGACAGCATCCAAAAGTAGATGGTTAGGAAAAGTAAAATTGAAGCCTTTTTTCCTCAGAATGGTCTCCCAGCCTCTTGTGAGCTGCTGCTCTGCTGCTCCCGGAACTGAAGATACCGTCTTTCATTCATCAGTCCTGGACTGACCTGCTTTCCATTACGCATATCCCCAGTCCCTTCTAAATGCATGCAAAGTTTAAACAGCCACAATGTTCATAGTAAATAGGTGTAAAGCTTAGCCACAGTAGTAAAACTGTTATCATTTAAGAGCCCGCTGTCAGAGTTGCCAATAACAGTCACGTAGCGATGGGGTTTAATATGGCAGGCAGAGTGCAGAAAATCAGCTTCACACTCCAGCAGGTTTTGAACGGATGCTAGAACAAAGATAATTTGCGCCATAGGGAAGCGCGCTAAATCGGGGTGTGCTGGGAGCCCAACTGCAGCAGCGTGGCACTCTGCTCTAAAACTCAGGAACCCCGGTGAAAAACTCTGTAAAGAGCCAGTGTTTTGTACTAGGTACAAAGTACAGTACTTTGAAGGTCAGCCTGAGCTTCGCTGCCAGCTACCAGCACTAACCACATCAAAAACTAGCTGGGGTCTGTCTGGAGGCGATGAGCTGCGTGCAGGGTAGACATATCCTCTGAGGAAGAAACCAAGGTTAGATGTGGGCCATCGCTCTTACAGCGTAAACTCTGGTCTGCTGAAAACTGGAACTGAAAGCACTCACTTGTTTCAGTTAAATCACCAAAAAGATATAAGAGAAGGTAATAACACACCTATATTGCTGAGCCAAGTCCCATTCATTTTGGCAACACAAAAGCAAAAGGCTTAAAACGTGTTAGTCTGTGATCCTCTGGCACTCCAAGAGTGCCTGAAACATCCATTCTTAGGAGCATGAAGTTGTCGATGGCTGATCTATGTCTTGTCAATTCTGAATCAGGAATAACGAGGTAAATCAGTTACACCTAGGTTGGCTCAAACCTTTTTTTTTTTTTTCCTCCTCCCCTTTGGAACCAATTACCAAAGTAACTTTGAAACAGCTACTGTGATACACGGTCTTTCTAATCAGCAGATTTTCCAAAAGCATCAATCAGTCAACTGTCTGCAGCTCTGAAATGGAGCTTAGCTCTCTCTAAATGAATAAAAAGAAACCATCTGGAAGACACTTTCCTCCTGAGCAAGTAGTAGAGACGTACTGACTGTTAGCTGGTGTCATCGCAGAGCATTTGTGGAACACCAAAAGCAACGGAGGTCGTTTCACATATTTACCTGTGTACTTGCAGCCCCTAATTTGAATTTCACTACGATCTTTTTCTCCCGTGAATTTCTCCTTTTCGGATTGGAAGTCCTACCTGAAGGAGTGGCAGAAGCGTGGTGCAGAGCACTCAGCTCACATGCGGGGAGGTTACTTCATGGCAAATCCCAGCTCTGTCCTTCCCGGAGCTCCAGGGAAGCCACTGCGGGATCCTCCCAAACCACCTCAGTGCAGACGAGCGAGCCCTGGTAAAATCAAAAGCCCTTAACAAAAGCAAGAAATAAGGGAGGGGAAATGGAAGAAGAGTGACAGGGCATGAATAACGATAATGCAGAAGACAGAGCTTAATTTCTAGATGCCAGAGTGACAGATGTAAAATATCTATCTAGGCAGACAGGTAGGGGCGGTTCACCTGCGAGTCCGTCATGAAATAAGGCTGCACTAATGGGAAATAAACTTTCTCCGAAGCAGTTTCTCACACCTCTTACCTCCAGGGTGCAAGAGCAGCTGGGAGACTCTCAGCACCCTCCTGTGAGGAACAGGGGCAACGGAGCAAAAGCTTTTGCAGGGTTTTCAAAGGAAACTGAAAATATACCGAACTACCGCCAACTATGTATTCCCACAATGTTTAGTTTTATTGCCTTCATATAAGCGTGCACGTTGTCATAGGCACTTTTTTCCAGGCCTTTTTCGGAGAGAATGTGTTCCTCTATCAAAACATGCCAAAAATTAACTCGCTTTCACACAGTTCTAGCAAGAAGCTAATTTTGCGTTGAGTGTGTTCAACTAAAAATTAATTGCCACTGTATGCAAAGCAGTAGAAAAGAGGTGAGACTTTCACTGGAAAAGCTCCTGAAGGTAACATAAAATGGACAAATGTTCCTGTTAGGCTTATCACACTTGGAAGATTTCAGAGAGTCAGCATAGATTGATTTCCTCTTGGCACTTAGCCTGGACATTTAGATGGACATTTAAAAGGATTCGCCATTGAGACAGTTTTAAGACTCCTCAAAAAAAAAAAAAAGGATATGACTGGAGGTGTATCTGTTTCTAAACCAGAAGTTGACTGCACAGTTTTATTGGACTATCCTTTGTATTCATACAAGCCTCTCGTATAAAAGTCCTGTAAGTGATATTGTAGCTAGCTGTCCCTCCTCTTCGTATTTTCCTCTTGCTTCTGTGTATTGCATAGGCACACTTTAAAATCATATTCCACAGTTTAGCTATCTTTCACTTTCTGTTACAAAATAACAGAATCTACCCATGGTAGGAAAGAAGGAATTAGTCCAAATTGCCTCCTTAGAAGTGAGAAAAATCAACGTTTTTCCCCAAGAAAAAAATCATCCCTGTCTAGAGAGTAGGATGCAGGCATGATGCTGTAATGTTCCATGTAAACACAACCCAACACCCAAAACGATGCACAGGTTTTATAAAATCTCCCAGGTGTATATCAGGTTGGTTTCCAAGACCAGAAAGATCTGCTGGGTTGTTTTTTTTTTTGTTTTTTTTTTTTTTGCGCTACAGCCTAGTCTAGTCCATGGAGGGTCAAACTCACAATTTGCCTTTGAACTTCAGTGAACGCCCCGGACTTTTGCCGATCCCTCGCTCCAACACAAACCACAATCTTAGGAGCATACACTCTTTAAAAGTACATTCTTCGTGTCCTTTTTGCTTTTTTTTTTTAGATGACCTGTTTCTTCAACACAGGACATTAAACTACTACAATTCATTGTTTTCTAGATCATTGTTTAGCTAAGTTTCACAAATCTCCAGCTAAATGGATTTGCTAAACACAAATCTCCCGTTGCTAGAAGATTTTTATCAGGAGGAGAGGTTTTGCTTTTTCCTGAAGCGTTTTGCTCGCTGCTGTTAAAATGTACCTCAGGAGTAAAGACTGACATTGTTTCCAGCAGGTAGTTGCATAATTAGAAACACTGACCCAACCAGCATCTTCTACAGTGTCAGACCACATCTGATTTATGCCCATAGTTTCTTGGTTATCGCCAGGATCAAACTTTTTTGGCCAAGAACTCACCCACTCCGTGATTTCCCTGCACGATGTTTAACCAACCACTTTTTCCGCAGGGCTGTAAAAGAAACAACATTTCTCCTCGCACAGGACTATAACTAAAGTCAGCAAACTGTCAGCTGTGGCAGATCGCGCCTGGTCTGTATAATTGAGCTTGATTAAGAGTTTTGTTGACATCACTGGTTTTATTCCCTTCCCATGTAAACATTTTACATCTTCTCATTGTTAAATATTGTTTTGCTTTGTTAATTGGGTAGAACTGCCACAGAAGACGAACATTTGAATATAGAATTAATGAACATTGATGTCATTGTGTTTGAAGGAACATAAGGTTGGGAGGGGGAAAAAGACATTCTAATTATTGGAGTGTTTGGTGGGAGTTTATTTTACTAACACTGTCATTATGTTGACAACAGTGTAGCAATGTGTTCCACAAGGCTTTTGTTACTTCCAGGAATGGGAGGATGGAGCATGGGTATTGTTTTTTTTCATTGCAGAGATTCTTTCTTGGTGTCACAAGCAGACCTAGCTGCCTACAAACAAGGGAGAACCAGAGTTTCTGCCTCCTGATATCTCACCACTGTTTGGATAATGTAAATGGAGTGGAAATCCAAATCAGGAGCACGGCTACTTTGAAGTTCGCAGCCTTGAGGGATGAGCAGCAGCCTTGAGCAGAAAGACATTCAGGGGTCTATGCAGTCACCCCCATGCACGTGCCCACTTCCACGTGGTATTGATGCAATACTCACACTGACAAATCTGAAACGGAGCACAGGGGAACGTGAGACCTCTTGGAGCAGCACCCAGAAGCCAAGTGCCTCTGCTCCCTTAATTCGCTGAAGCAGAAGCGGCTGTTGGACCTCTCCTAGGTGTTGAGGAGAGGAAGATGTTTTTGAAAGCCTCTGTAGACACATCCTTAGATTCCTAAACTTACAAAGATAGCGTTTTCTTCTAAGACTTTGAAAGCTTTATCCTCACTGAAAGGGCAAACACTTCCTCAAAAAAGAGTTGTTTTACCAGCAGTTTACTTACAAGTTGTATATCACAGAGAGGATCCTACCCAAACTAGAAACGTTTCTTTCAACAAAACTACCATGTTCTTTTTTATAATTAAAAAAACCCCAACAAACCAAAACTGGCCATCTGGGATTTCGTGGAATAATTCCTTTTTACATTTTAAAATGAAAACTTTAATATACATTGAAATAAAATCCAAAGCTTTGCCTAACTTACAACTATTTGTGTCTGTCTGTGTCAGGAATTAAAAGATCTCTGACAAATATGATGGAAGAGAAACAAAGGACTCAGTCTTTAAATTTTATATCAAAAGTACTCAATGGCTGTTTTCAAATTAATTACTCTTCAGCGATGTCTATGCCTGGGTCACCAGAGTCTGTTTTCCACCCTCCTGAATTATGGCCAGGTCTTGCAAAATATATTCTGTTAAACACATTACTGAAGCTACAGGAATTATTTGCATAAATTTATCCCCAGCTGTTTTTGTGTTTAATAAAAACTAGGTATACTGTACTGTTGTAGAAATAAACCTTACCAAATTAACTCCTATGGTATTGTGGCTGAATAAAGGGCATGCTTACCTTAGTGGCAGCTCTATTACAGCCAGGTTGGAGTCATACTTTCTCATTAATGAGGTGCCTATAACAGGGCACAAAACAGGATAAATAGTGAGTGAATCTTCAATCAGCTGAAGTTTGTTCTCGTATCAGTGCACTGCAGGCGTATCTCGTTAGCTTTCCATTAGTGTTAATCAAGCACGTTACTTGAGCGTCAGCTGGGAGTTAAACCTTAGCCTGCACTTTTATCCCATTCGGAGTCTTTGATTTAATTTCTTACACTGAGTATCAATTCACGGATAGGTCTGAATTGATTTGTTGTTATAGTGCTTAGACCACTGTAATTGATATATGATTAATCAATAGCTATGCTGTAATTCATCAATGTCACATTTATGAACTGCATGCTAATTAATTTGTTCTCTGCCTTGACATTTTAAGCATATGAGAATTCACATCTTGATTACTATTTGGTTTTAACTATCACGGTGTAAACCTGGGCAAGCACGGTAAGACTAGGTGAGACAACCAAGGGTGCACAAAGGAAACCCTCACAAGGATGACCAGCAGGAA
>NW_010549600.1:4104-20527 GCF_000687285.1 Phaethon lepturus | reverse complement strand
GGAAAGAGCCAGACCTGTGATGAAGGGCCAGCTGTGGGGCAGCCAGAGTAAGGGTCATGAGATCTGGCCCGTTGATGACTATTCTCCAGCCCTCTGCACTTCTCAATGGCAAAGCCACTCCAACAGCAGCAACCCGGGCAGGGTTTTTTTTCCCTGTCTCCCATGACGGTGATATCTATCCAATTTCTTTCACTGAACTCCATGAAAAATCACAGTTTCACTTAAATAATAATCCTTCCTTAGAGCTCTCCTTACTGAAATACCATAGATGGCTGCTTTTACGTGCAGAGGGCAACAAGTGTAATCAGCTGAAGACACAGGGCTTGCTGGGACGAATCGAGCCAGCCGAACACCGAAACGAACTCTCAGGTATCGACCTGGGAGTGCATGTAGCAGATTTACCTGTTCGCTTTTTACTCCAGGAGCCAGAGGAGTTAAGTGTTTGCGGTCAAAACCACAAACACTTTAAATGTCCTATGAGGAGAGCAGGAAAAGACAGCAGAAAGGGACAAGGACTGGATGATTTTCTTTATTGACTTGCAGTTGGCACCGCTAGTGTTGTGGAAATGCTCCCCTTAGCGTCACCCTGACTTGTAAGTGGAATCAGTGGTATTGGAGGGAGCAGAACCGAGGGCGCTCCTGCTTTTGCAGTATGTTGTCTTGCTCCCTCCCATCATTTATTTTAAAAGGAGCATAAATCAGCTGATAACATTTATTCAGAGTGGAAAATAAAGCTCAGTAATAAATCTTGTTTGGACTCAAAAATCATCCAAAGAAAAGCCTGAAAGAGCTTTTTTTTTTTTTTCTTGCAAATGTTACATATGACAAACACAAATATACACACACACTGAGGGCAGTTTTTCAAACGATTTGCACTTTCCCCAAATTTAATACTCACCACACTTCAGTACTGCCCCTGAGACAATTCAGTGCTCTGGCACTGGATTTCCAAAAATGCATGAATATAGATTGTTTTGTTGAATGTCTAGAAAGGAACCGGAAGGAGAATAATAATTAAAAAAGAGAACATTTTGAGGTGTGTCATGGTTTAACCCAAGCTGCTCACTCACTCTCCCCTGGTGGGATGGGAGAGAGAGTTGGAAGAGTAAAAGGGAGAAAAGTCAAGGGATGAGATAAAGGCAGTTTAACAGGTGAAGCAAAAGCCGCGCACACAAGCAAAGCAAAACAAGGAATCCATTCCCCACTCCCCATGGGCAGGCGGGGGTTCAGCCATCTCCAGGGAAGCCGGGCTGTGTCACGCGTAATGTCTACTTGGGATGACAGACACCATCACTCTGAACGTCCTCCCACCCCTTCCTTCTTCTTCCCCCAGCTTTATATGCTGAGCATGACGTCATGTGGTGTGGAATATCCCTTTGGTCAGTGTGTGTCAGCTGTCCCAGCTGTGTCCCCTTCTCAACATCTTGTGCACCCCCAGACTACTCGCTGGTGGGGTGGGGTGAGAAGCAGAAAAAGTCTTGACTCTGTGTAAGCGCTGCTCAGCAATAATGAAAACATCCCTGAATTATCAACACTGTTTTCAGCACAAATATGAAACATAGCCCCATACTAGCTAATCAGGATGAAAATTAACTCTATCCCTGTCAAAACCAGTGCAAGAAGGGAAAAAAAAAAACAAAACAAAGCATTGGTGGGAGAGGCAGATCAAATTAATCTGGATTCATGTCCAGAGAGGAGGAATTGTTCTCATTTGTATCCTAATCCCTATGTACTCTATCTAGCTGGGATAAATATTTTAAAAATATAGACGTCAGCTTTTGCTGTGGGACTGAAACGCAGTGTTTGCCACACCAGCGCCCAGCTGATGTCGCCAGCCCATCTCCACGGCCCTACATCCACAGGCCAGCTCGGACCACATGGTCCAGCTCCGTGGCTCCAGGCTCTGCCGGAGAGTGATTTGAGTTTGGATCAGTACAAGTGTGTGAACGCACAGCCCTGACAAGGCTAACCGTTGCTACATTGCTTTTCAGTCTGAAGATTATCCATCCAAGCACTCACTGGACATGGCAGATGAAGTGATATAATACACATATATATATATGAGATATACATATGATTCTCTTTGATTGAAGGGTTGTGTTTCAAGCACAAAGAACTGGCAGTACGACACTTTATCTCTTCATATTTGCAAGCAGATGGTGTAAGCACCATGGACTCAAAAGAGTATTTCAGGCTAAAGGGCATTGATTGCAAAAAGGGCAAACAGGACACTTAGGTCAGAGATTCGACATTGTCAGAAGACGGGTTTTAAATGTGGAGAAGCCTAACTAATTGTAAAATGGAGTTTAATAACTAAAAATTTAGATCATAATACATGTAATAGAAAAATCTGAATTACATGGCCAAGGAGGGTCTTTTTCTGAGTCTATGCCCTAATAAGCTGCTTGCTCTGTTTGTGTGCCGCCTTCTTCCAGGTTTCCTCTCTAGTCTTTTCCTTTGCTCCTGTTATTCAGGCTTGCAATTATTTTTTTAGCTTATTGGTTGCCTAGAAAATAAAAATGGTGTGGAAAAATTGTTATTCCATTTTAAATAGTGGAGCTAAAGCAGGAGAAAATTAAGTTCCCCTGACTGTTAAGATTTACATAGGTGGTTTACAGTAAAAGCCTAAAATAGAACCCACATTTCCTGAAGCCAGATTCAGGCCTTTAACCACAATGCTTTGTATCCAAATAATGATTTTTATTTGTCTTTAATGATTTGCTGTATCAACTTGAGCAAATATTACCGTTAAATTCCAGACAAAAATGCAGAAGCAAAGCATTTAGGTCACACTTACAGGCCTAACGATGGTGTCTCAGGAAACAGTAACTCTGCAATGAGTTTGAGGACATATAAAACTCTGGAACATCAGCTCCGAGCACGACTCTGTAGCTGAGAGACTACAGGTCATCCTGGGAATTAAATCAGGGGGAACCACCGGTCTCATTAAAGTTAGGACAGAGAGGCAATGCCATCCCATGTAGCCATTCCAAACATCGCTAGTGCCATAACTGGGATACTATGTCCAGCCCTCTACACAACATGTACAAAACACTTTAACAAGGTGTGGGAAATCCAGAAAGAACTGCAGGCTTGAGCTGGAAAAAAAAAATGCCTTTTGGTGAGATCAAGGAAATTCCACTTCTCAGTCTTACCCAACGAAAGGTTAAGGTTTGATTTGCTCAATCTGAAAGAATCTACAAAAGTGAAGATAACTGACAGTCATCTCTTTAATCTAGGAAAGGGAAAACGTAATGAGTTTCAAAGGTTCACAGTGGAAAATAAATTCAAACTACAAATTGCTTCACTTTTTTAACACTGAAAGTTATAAACCACTGGGACATTTTAACTTCGACCATGATGGATTCGCTTTTGCTTGAAGTCTTAAATCAAGACTAAATGCTTTTATAAATAGATATCTAGCAGCTTAACCAGATGTTATACACTTCACAAAGAAATAACTGGTTGAAATTGCTTTGTGTGTGCTGTGTGGGAAGTCACATGCTACCCTCACAGTGGCCTGCATTAGTATTATAATTGTTCTTCGATAAGCACCAAGACCTGCAGCCAGATACCCTGCTTGGGTTTTGTGGCAGATGCAGTTTCGGATATGAGACTGGAGCAGGCATATTTGGAAACCATATAACCAGACACAGCTCACTGTCCAAACGGGAGTCCGTGAGAGGAACGGGGAAGCATTACAGATCCCTTGGGAGAGACTGTGGCAAGAAGACAGTTGCCAGAAAATTTATCCATCCGGAAATGTGGTCCCTTCCCATAGGTAAGGGACATCTGAGAAACGAGGTAGGATAGAATAACATAGCAGCTTCTGCAGACAGAGCAACCCTGTCTCCTCCTCCTTCTGGCTTTCCCGAAAGAGGGAGCCGGGGGCTCACCAGGTACGAGGAGTTGACTACCCGCATGTCTCCAGCCTGATCAGGTCCCGCCACGTACACACACTGTAGGATCTGAGCTTAATTTTGTAAAATCGGCCTCTCGGTGCTGAGGTGCTGGATTTCAATCCTGCACTGTGATTCAAGAGACAGAAGCATAAAAGAAGCCCAGAGCAAAAGTTAGACGCATTTTTTGTCGTCTAACTATAAACTTGAAAACTAAGATGACAAGACGTTTTTTACACAGAGACTTGTTTAACTAGAGTTTTAGAAAGGCTGCTTTCTTACGTTTCGATAACTGCACCAAGAGCTCCTGCATTTCACCGAAAGGGTGATGAGTATTTTTCTCTCCGTCTTAATTAAATTTAAATTCCAATTACGAGATGGCAGATACTCCATTTCTTGTTCCGGCTGAGATCTCTCATGATGTTTACATCCCACCTTTCGGGAGGCTGTTACGCCTGCTAATTGCTTTCTGGGAAAGATATAAATAGTTCAGGGTATTCTTTCTGAGTTTACATTATCTGTGTGGATAATGCTAGAAATGTAGGGAGTACTTAACCTGTGCACTGAGGTCTGAAGTGGGATTTCATTTCACAGAGGACTTGTGAATGTCTTCCATGCTGTGCTGCATTTCACTCCCAAAGGTCTTGCGAACAAGAATTGGCCAGAATTGTTTTGCTCGTGTTTTTCAGGAACTAGAGCAAATTTGCTGAAATGAGTATGTGTGGGGGATGTGGGGGTGTGGGTGCCTGTGTGGGCGCGGGGGGTGCATAGATCTCCCCAATCCAGACCGCCTCAGGAAGGCTTCTCAGTTCTAGCGGAGACTCTCCCAGCAGTTACTATCGCTAGTCCTACGCAGCTTCGGTTTCTCCCCTTGTGCCGCTCCTGACATACCCGAAGGATCATATTCCAGCGGAGAATATAACGCATTTCAAAACGTTTCTTAAGAAGGTAATCTTTTACCCGCTTGCCAGACCCATGGCTAAAGGTAAGGGTGCAAAGAAGAGGCTTTCACCCAGGCAGTTCCCACCGCTGCGCTATCACAACGGTCCCAGTTCCCACCTGCTCTGTGCCCGTTGCAAGCAGCACTTCTAATATTTGGCAAATTTCTACCAATGTGTTGTTTAAATGTGGAGCAGGCGGGTTACTTTTCCCTACCCTCATCACTCGGTGCCTTTCAGCCTACGCCGGTCTGTGGCGGCTACGCCGGGTCAGCCCAATGCTCTTCTGTCCCGATAAATTATCCAGCAGCTGTTTGGGGGTTGTGAAGTTTTCCTGCAGAGGAACATTTTCTTACTTTCACATCGTATTAGGTCGTCACGTTTATAACGCATTTTCTCAGCTTCTTTGTCGTAAGGTCTCTCTCTACCGCAGGAAGTGATGACTTGGCAAGTCCTAGGAAATCTCAGCAGACAGTTCTTTTTTTAACTTCTCTAAAGCATTCTTCATAAAGAAACCTCTCTCAATCCGTAGTAATTTTTTGGCCCTTTCTGACCCACTTTCACAGATATCAACACTTTCAGAAATGTCCGGAGGAAAACACCTTATTTAATTTATCAAACAGAGCATCCTTCTCTGACACACACCCACCCCAACACACCAACATCCATCTTAACTCTTCCTATAACGTCTTGTTCTCTAAGCTTCTGTCCTCATGCAAAGCCCAGACTGCTCTTGGGTCTTCCTTCTAAAAAGAAGAGAGGCTTTTTTATAAAGAGAATATGTTTTATTAGCCTAGCAGTTATAAATGGAAAAGTGGGCAAGTCTCATACATCTCCTGTATCCTCCAGATCATAACAGTGAGAAGAACATCTGTGATAGCTCTCTGGCTACAGGCGTGCGAAACATTTGACCACAATACGTTACAAAATTACTACATAAACATGGAAAAAAAAGGCAATTATGCCTTCTTCCTGGAGTTCTCCCTAGCTTGCATTTTTACACCTCACTTCTTTTTATTCTTCTTTCTTTTAAATAAGCAAACTCAGTCTTTCTAATCACTCTTCTTTATGAGTTTTTTTTTTTTTAATTTATTTTGTTTTTCTCTGTGCTTCTAATCATTCTGGCATAAGGAGACAGAATCCCAGCCTTAAGGCAAATTCTGTTTCCTCGGCATGGCTTACAAATTTTGCACATAAACATTTCTGCAGCAAGGATTTATTTCACCTAACCCCCCCCTAAAATATCTTGGAGATTAATGAGATGTGCAGTGGGTTTTATGTGGCTTCGTACAACTTGTTGATTAATTTATTTATTTATTAGGGAATATAATTTTAAAGGCTTTTAGAATTCACAATATCTTTCTTCATGAAGGCAAACCTTCATTTTCCACAGATGCTTTCGTTTTATTATCTTTATAGCAGTTTAATTGGCAAAATAACAGTACCAGAAACAGGATGAGTGAAATGCCCTCTTCTGGGTTTTTTTTTCCCCTGATGATTTTTTTCTCTTTTTCTTTTTTTTTTTTCTGCTTCCTTTATTGACCTTTAGAATCCAATTGCTACTGTGTTTTGCTTCAAATCTCTGGTAAAGATCATAAATTTGGGGTAAGGAGAAAAAGTTATATAGCACATCCCATAAAATGGTCTATAGTCTCTGGAATTGGTATTAACCTTATGAATCTATTTCAATTTATCACATTGGGTTGAGTAGTCTCTAATCATTACCTTAAATATCTTGATGTCCTTCTTTACCACGTTCATTGTGCCCTGGTTTGGTAGAACAGGAAAGCTGTTCCATTGCTCTCTCACACCTGGAAAATTTTAAAATGTGAATGTTATGCAATACTTTGGACAAATAAGCTGGACTGAATGGTACAGCGGAACTAATCTTCAAAAAGCTGCAAGCTCTGTTCTGCCATTGACTGGCTGTGTTGGCATTTGGCAATGCCTTTTAAAAACGAACCGCACGTCCCTCTGGGGTCTACTAGGGCTGTTCTGCCTTTGGTGAGTGCAACAGCTTTCTAGTTGCCAAACTAGACAGGCCTGAGTTAGGACACTTCCCACCCGTTTTTCCACAGGGAAATCATGACAATGTCACAAAAAAACCCAAAAACAAAAACAAAAACAAAACAACAGAGGAAAAGAGGGATAGTGAGCAGGCATGTAGACATTAGAGCATCTAAGAGGTACTGAGCAGGAAAGGGAACATCTGCCAGAAGTGTAAGATTCTGATATTTGGCTTATTTGGTCAGGAACCTGTGTTTATTCTAGTAAAAACATAATTCAAGTGATGTAACACAAGGTTTTTGTTTGGCTCATATAAAAAAAAAAAAAAATCCCCACAGCTCTATAAAGTAATCAAGGGACGGCATGCTGTGGAATGAGAGACACAAATAGCAGCCGTGGAGTTGTGGCTCTACCTGAAGGAACAGACGGTGCAGAAATTCGTTGTTTCACCCAAGGAAATGGCCGATGTCTTACTTCCACCCTAAATTGAAGAGGGGAAGGAGCAAAAGGAGTTTTATCACTGATTTTAATCAATATTTTACCAACACGTTTAGGTCTTGATGCTTCTGGCTTCAGTTTTCTGTGCTTTGCTATTGACAAAATGTAGCTCGGTATCCAATTTTTGCAGAAGCTCAGTAGGGAATGAGCGGTTAACTCCCTTGAAAACCTCCCACTGCTGCTTTCTCCTCACTGCCATTTAACCAGACAAAATCTATGCACTCATAAATAAATACATGCAAAACCTCTTCTAGATTTGTATTCTCTGATTCCTCACAAAGAAAAAAAAAAAAAAAAGAGTCAGATTTTGAAAAATAACACATGCCATGAACTTGAGTCCAATTTAGCACAGCTGAAGGGCTGCACTTGTTTGAAATGATCAACTTTTGGAGTAGGAATGGTCAAGGTCACTGCAAACTCAGCCACTTTCCATTTTATGATGTAGATTAAGTGTTTTGCATCTCAGTAAATAAAAAATACTGTAGTTAAATATATGACTCTCATCTTTAGAGCTGAAGGTCATATATGACTTGGGACTGAATAAAGAGGAGGTGGAAGGCTGTTTTACACAGCACTGGGACAAAATTAAGGATTAATCTTTAATATTTCCTTGTTTGTGCTTAGTGCATTTATTTCCCTGTTTCCCTAAGTTTTGATCATTTCTTCTGATACTGAATACTTAGAAGAAGACTTTGTTTCATGTGCCTGATTTTTTCAGATTTCAGTGTCAGAAAATTAAAGAACCTACAGTACAAAGTACTATGCAGTTAAAATAGCTATGTTATTCCCTGTGAGCATTTTCCTCGTAAATAAAAAGAACGAAGAAAGAAAGGCTCAAATAAATGCTTAGGTTTCACTTTACAGCAGCAAGAAGGAATTTCATATTATATTAAATGGTCTGCACTGTTGATGCCAAGAAAAGCAAGCTAGGTTTTGAATGAAATTAATGCATTACAGGATACTGGCATAATTTTGTGTGGGAAAAGGAAATGCAATTGATTTTATTAATAATAATAGTTGTCATTCATATTTTTGTGTAAAAATCTCAAAACTCTTTGAAAACACTAAAAGCTCAGCTGTGCCATTAAAGAACAGCACTAATTATTAATCTTTGTAAAATTGCATCTTGGTGAGAAGTTCAGGGTGGAGTATACGTAAGAAAGGCCCTTCTTTCTTGAAAGACATACATGTGGAAGGGAAGTTTTCAAATTGTTAGTGCCCGAAGGAGTAACAGGATATCACCGACTCCTTCACTAACTACTAGAAAAGTCCCTCAGACAAGTGAAAAATAAACAGTGTAAAATCTAACCCTTGGAAACCATTGAGTCTGATTATTCTGTTTCATATAAAATGTAGTATCTTTAACACAATAGTTTATACAGTGTGCCATACGCCAATGACCTCAGTATCCAGCTGTGTTGTGAACAATGTGAACTCGGTTCTCTGGTCCAGATTAAACAACAGCAACTTGAGTGTTGGGTTATTTGTATATAGGGCCACTATCAAAAGTGCAAGGCTCCTGGGTGATTTCCCAGTGTATATTTACTATCTTCAGGCAAATTTGTACAGAATTTGGGGATACTACATTTTTTAATTAGTTGTCCGCTTCCTTTAATATCTATTTCCTTATTGCTGAAGTCAACACTGATCTCTGAAACCAGTTAAGAAATTCTTGTGAATAAAAAGCTGACGATGATGATGGATGTATAATACACACCTTTGAAAAGAAGAACAAAGAGATGTAATGGCAGAAATTAAGTATCTCTTAACTCATTTAATTTTAGACCTGTAGAGATACCAAGCTACTCAACAAACAAAAGGGGTTGTGCAGCCCCTGAGGACCCTCAAGCCTGGCTAGCAGGGAGTCCTGGAAAGGCACAGGTTTTCCCCATCTGGACTCATCAGCCAACAGGGAGGGAGGGAAGAAAGGGGAAGAGCCACTGTGACACAAAAAGCGAGTATATACAGTCTCCAGACTGTAAAGTGATCACTATTTAGTTTGTGTCACTTCCCATTCTCATTATGTTCTTTGTCAAGAGAACGGATTTATGTGCTGCCATTTTCTGCACTCATTACGGTGTTTGTCAAGTTAATGAATAGTCTGAGGATTCGAATATCCAATACTGAGGAGTGAATTATGGCACATGAATTAAAGTAACTCTTCCTCTTGCCCAGGTTCTGCATTCCAAACCAAGATACACTTGCTCTATTTCTCATACAAGATACCAAGTAGTACCAGGACAAGCTGCACTGAAAAGTCCTGACTAGGTCAAAGAGTGGAAGCTCACGGTTCTGTAAACATACTAGGCTTTAAACTTCCAGCACCTCATCTTCACAGCAAAGCCAGGACAGAAAATGGCGTGAAATTAATTGGCAACACTTTATTATAAGTGACAAATGGTTATGAATTTCTTTGATATTCCTTACAAAAACATTAATCATGGCAAGCTCTTTTGGACTTGGTATGACTGTTAATATGTGATTCCAGAGGAATTCTGGTGTAATTTAGCATTAATTAATGTCCACTTACTGCAAAGTGTTACTATATTAATCTATTTTCTGTGACTGAGGGAAGAAAGGAAATAAAATAGAGTTAAAACTCTTTAACCAGATCCCAGTGTTTTAATCCTGCAGGCTGCGATGACCTAGATTGCATAAGACAAAAGTAAAAAAATTATGTTTCATGTTCTTC
The DNA here is from genome assembly GCF_000687285.1 of Phaethon lepturus. Taxonomy (NCBI): domain Eukaryota; kingdom Metazoa; phylum Chordata; class Aves; order Phaethontiformes; family Phaethontidae; genus Phaethon; species Phaethon lepturus. The sequence goes on along the minus strand of NW_010549600.1, from coordinate 10,493 downwards.
ATAGTGTCAGAGGCCAAGGCCAAGCTAATAAAAAATATCAGGAGAGAAGCAGAGACAAGGCACTGAGACTTTTGCTTTCTGAAGAAATGGCTCATGCAAAGCTTGGATGTGCAGGAAAAAATTCTCACAAATAATGTTTCCACCTTTTTTTTTTTTTTTCTTCTGTATAATACATAGAAGCAGCCCACAGGCACAGTTGGCAAGGAGCTAAGAAATCCCCTGAAAAAGCCATGTTCTCTCAACAGCAGCAGTGTGACTGTCAGTGATAATAACAACTGCAGTTCATGGGCAGGGCAATGCAAAAACACTTGGTAAGAAGCAAACCACAGCTGTTGACACCAGCTACGTAAAGTATGGGACAAAACTGAAGTTATTAGTTGTGTTTCCTTCTCAGTAAAATGAGGAAAAGAGAGATGAAAATGAAGGTTTTGAAAACCCTTAAAGTTCTTTTGAGATTTGTCAGGGCAGAATCACGTAGGTTTTTTTCTGCATTTCTTGTGAAGGGCAGCCCAAAACCAGCCTGCCCATCTCTTTTTGGAGAGAACCTGCAAAACGCCGTTTGCCCAAGCAGACCTCTGAAATAGCTCTGGCAGGTGAAGGCAGGGAGGATGAAACATTCTTTTCTTATGAAAACGAGTTATTCTACTGTTGGCATCTAGTGGAAAATGACCCCTAGGCTGGGGCTTGTCATGTTCTCTCTGCCTGCTCCACACACCATGGTGGACTTTTTTGTTTCTCTTCACAAGTAGGTGTTGCTGGTTACGTTTCAGATAGACACATACGACATGAGGAACCCCAGAAGAATAGACACTGATTAGACGGACCTTGTCTGATATTAACTATCTAAAAAGTAGAAATTTGCTCTAAGCTGGTTGTCTGTGGTCCCTCTGTTGTCATTCAAAACAAGTAGATCAATCCAGGGAGAGATTCCTCCCAGTCTGAGCTTGATGGCAGTTATTAGTAGGAATTTCTGAAGATTTCGCTTGTCCATCCATTGGCCACTAAATGAACAACTGTGGCCTGTTAAAACTAAATTATATTTGAGATAGCTAAAACCAAGCATGACAGATCCCAGTCTTGCTCCACTAAGTCAGTTTACTGGCTGCTTACCTGAGACTTCAACACATATTTTAGTGGTCATTTTCCTCCCCTTCCAGCTCCAAGCAGATGAGGAAACGCCTGTGCCTTTCAGTGCCACTAAAGAAGGTGGAAGAGATGGTTCTCTTCTGCTACAGGGTAGCAATAGTCAGGCCAGGTCTTCAAGAGGTGAATTATTCTTTCTACTTAGGAAACTGAACCAAAACAAAGTATTAAGTCACCTGGGAAATGCCAACATTATGTTGGCATTGTTAAATACAATGGGTGTCATTTCAACATAGAACTGCCTGTCCTGGGCTACTATTACTGCTCTCTTCTTGCATACGTATAAACATATATTAACTGGAACTCTTACTACACCTCGCTCCTTAAGACACCACCTCCTCTATTAAACCAAACCACACTTAGTTTCTTTAAGCATTTTCTAAAAAAAAGAACACAGAACATATAAAAAATAACGGCATAATTATGGGGTTTGGGGCTTTTTTGTTGTTTGGCAAGTCAACTCTCTCAACTGATTTTCCATTCTTTTTTGTTAGTAATTAGTCTTCTCCTCCTTTTCTACCAATTACTAACCTCTGTGGAGGAGAAGATAAAAAGGTAGAAAATAAAACTAAGATCTCGTAACCAGAAAGAAAGGAGCTGAGACAATTTCATGCACAGTCCAAGATGCTCAGGCCATCAGACTAAGCATCTACTGGAGCTCTGCTAGCTGGAGACACAACCATCAGTTTGGGGGATCTACTGTTTTAATGGCAGAAGACTTTTTGGCAACCGATTTCATCTCACCTGCCTGGCCAGACACTGCCTTTTGGCTATTTCTGCCGTGGGAAGGAATGCATTCATGTGTATGTATGTCACTTCCGCTCCTCGCTCACTCCCCCCTCTTTTCTCCTCTGGTTCCAACAAGGTCAGTAAGGCCAGATCTTGAGACTCTTAGTTCTGCTCATCATCCGAGATGAAATGCTTTGTCCTGATCAGCAAGGAACCAAAGTCTACATTGCTTAGAAGCCCTGGGGGGAAGGAAGAAGCTAGTATTTAGATTAGCCCCGGAGTGAATAATTACTACATGGAAAGAAATAAAAGATTATTTATTAATTCTCATCTCTTTAAACATTTATTGCTTTTTAATTCAGACTGAATGTCAGGAATTTTTTTTCTCCTTGAGATGACAGTGACAAATGCACTCCTGAGATGTGATCTACCAGACTGCAGGATTGTTATCGAAGTAAAAACTTACTAAATAAGCCACTTCTAACTAGAAGAAGGGAACCACACCACCATCATAGGCCTTCTGGATAATATGCCATCTTCTCTTTGCTAGAACCCATAGATGACCAAAAGGGCAAGAATTATCTGGCAGCTACTGCACTGTATTGAGTCTGGCTGAGATGGAGTTAATTTTTCCCATTTCCCCTCCCACAGTAGGCTGGGGGTGGGCAAGATCTTGGGAGGGGACACAGTCAGGACCCAAATTGGCCAAAGGGATATTCAACACCACATGATGTCAACTCAGCAATGAAAGCTAAAGGAAAGGAGGAACAGCTGGGGGCATTCATTTTCCTATTTCCTCTTCATTTTGCCTTCCGGAGCAATGGCTACGCGTACCGAAGCCCTGCTTCCCAGGAAGTGGCTGAAATGTCAGCTGCTGATGGGAAGTAGCAAGTAAATATTTTGTTTTCTTTTGCTTCTGCACACAGACTTTACTTTCTCTTTATTAAACTACCTTTATCTTGACCCACGTGTTTGTGGGTTGTTTTTTTTTTTTTCCCATCCTATTTTCTCTCCCCTGTCCAGCTGAGGGGGGCAGTGACAGAGTGGCTTGGTGGCACCTGGCATCCAGCCAAGGTCAACCCACCACATGCACATGGTCTCTAATGCATTGTCAACCAATCACTCTTAAATAGTTCCTATAGTTCCTTTCCTGGGATTGCTCAGACACAAGGCACCCAAAACTAGGAAGATGTTGTGATACTTGAACAATGTTGGTTATGGCTGTCGAGGTGGAACTGAGGATCCCTTTCCTTTTTGGGTGTGAGAATGGTTTGCTAACCGAAAAGAAGTACATAAAATTCTTGAAGGCTACCCATGCAACGAATGGGTAAAACGAAATGGGCAAAAGGAAAATCAGAATAAGTTTAAAAATAAATTATAAGGAAGCAGAGCAAACTGTGGAGCCAGTAATGTGGAGCCAGCTATGCATAGGCCTTCCAGATCTTCAGCCCAAAAGTGCCACAAAGAAATGCATGAAGCACTCTGGATGTGTTGGACTTACTCTACATGCACTGGGACAGGTAACCACTGTGTTTTCATTTTCAAAAGTATGAAGAGACATGGCATAAGGAGATCATGTGAAGCTTCATCAGAGAATTCAGATTTTTGTCAAGACTTCCCTAAAATTTTTTGTTGTTCTTTTTTCTTTATTTTGTTTGTTTGGTTGGTTTTTGAGTAGGATTTTTTTAGTATTTACAGAATCCTAAACATACATCATTTAGAGAACTTATTTCTCTGTGCATGCAATCACATACACAAACTCAGGCACATATGTATGCATACCTGATTAATTTAGAACAAATGGAATACTGAAAAAAATTAAACCAAAGTCAATTCCCTTTCTGTTGGTTTCCAAGTTGTATTTGTGATTTGACATTGACAAACCTCTACAGCAGAGGCCAGTGCTCAGAAACCAAGAGAAACCTCTGTTATTACACCCTGAAGGTGGCTATATTACAGGAAGAATTTTTGCTTTATATGAAATATAAAGAAGAGCTGTTTCTGAAACATAGCCATGAGCAGGTTGAAAGCTTATGGGTAAGAATCAGGGACTGAGGCAACAACGGGAACCTTGTGGTTGGTGTCTACTACAGGCTGCACGATCAAGGGGAGCCCATTGCCAAAGCCTTCTCAGCTCAGGAGGCACCATGCTCGTGGGTTCTGGTCCTGCTGGGGGACTTCAACCACCCCAACATCTGCTAGATAAGGACCCCGGCGAGCTGTAGGCAATCCAGGAGACTCCTGGGGTGCACGAAGAATAACTTCCTATGCCAGGTAATAGACAGCCTTACCAGCCTTACCTGTTGGTCACCAATGCATGTGAGCTCATTGGTGACGTCAGGATTGGAGGCAACCTGGGCTGCAGTGACCATGCACTGGTGGAATTTGCAGTCCTGAGGGACAGGGGGCAAGCAAGGAGTAAAGTCAGGACCCTGAATTTTAGGAAAGCAAACTTCCATCTCTTCAGGGAGTTAGTCAATAGGACCCCCTGGGAAACTGTCCTCAGGGACAAGGGAGCAGAACAGAGTTGGCAGATCTTCAAGGATGCTTTCCAGAGAGCGCAAGAGCTGGTCAAACTAAAGGGCAAGAAGGAAATGCACAGGCAGTGGAAGCAGGTACAGGTATCCTGGGAACAGTACAGGGATGCTGCCTGGTTGTGTAGGGATGGGGTCAGGAGGGCCAAAGTGTGGCTGGAGCGGAACTTGGCAAGGGATGCAAAGAATAATCAGAAGAGCTTCTACAGGTATGTCAGCCAGAAAAGGAAGATCAAAGAAAGTGTACTCCCCCAGTGAGCAACTCTGGCAAACTGGTAACAACATACAAGGAGAAAGCTGAGGTACTCAATGACTTCTTTGCCTCAGTCTTCACTGGCAGTGTCTCTTCCCACACCTCTCAAGGGGATGGCCTGCAAGACAGGGACTGGAGGGGCAAAGTCCCTCCCGCTGTAAGAGAAGATCAGGTTCGAGACCACCTGAGAGACCAAAACATACGTAAGTCTATGGGACTCAATGAGATGCATCCCAGAGTCCTGAGGGAATTGGCTGATGTAGTTGTGTTGTGTTTTGACTTGACCCAGCAACTAAGCACCATGCAGCCGTTCACTCACTTCTGCCCAGTGGGATGGCGGGGAGAATCAGAAGAGTAAAAGTGAGAAAACTCGTGGCCTGAGATAAAGGCAGTTTAACAGGTAAAGCAAAAGCCGCACACGCAAGCAAAGCAAAACAAGGAATCCATTCACCACTTCCCATCAGCAGGCTCCTCAGTGTTCATCCATCTCCAGGGAAGCAGGACTCTATCATATGTGACAGTTACTTGGGAAGACAGATGCCGTAACTCTGAGCATCCCCTGCTTCCTCCTTCTTTCCCCAGCTTTATATACTGAGCATGACGTCATATGGTATGGAATATCCCTTTGGCCAGCCTGGGTCAGCTGTCCTGGCTGTGTCCCCTCCCAGCTTCCCGTGCACCCCCAGCCTTCTCCTGGCAGCCCAGCACGAGAAGCTACTGAAAAGATCAGTACGTTATCAACATTTTCTGATCCCAAATCCAAAACACAGCACCTATAGTGCTGTGCCAGCTATCAAGAAGGAATTTAACTCTATCCCAGCTGAAATAAGGACAAGTTGCCAAGACACTCTCCATGATATTTGAAAAGTCATAGCAGTCAGGTGAAGTTCCTGGAGATTGGAAAAACGGAAACATTGCACCCATCTTTAAAAAGGGTAGCAAGGAGAGCCCTGGGAACTACTGACCTGTCACCCTCACCTCTGTGCCTGGGAAGATCATGGAACAGATCCTCCTAGAAGCTGTGCTGAGGCACATGGAGGGCAGGGAGGGGATTTGAGGCTGCCAGCATGGCTTCACCAAGGCCCAGTCCTGCCTGATCAACCTAGTGGCCTTCTATGATGGAGTGACAACATCAGTGGATAATGGAAGAGCTACTGATGTTGTGTCTCTGGACTTGTGTAAGGCCTTTGACACGGTCCCCCACAACATCCTTCTCTCTCAATTGGAGAGATATGGATTTGATGGGTGGACTGCTGGGTACATGAGGGATTGATTGGATGGTTGCATCCAGAAAGAAGTGGTCAATGGCTCAATGTCCAGATGGAGATGAGTGATGAGCGGTGTCCCTCAGGGGTCCATATTGGGACCAGCACTCTTTAATATATTCATCAATGACATAGACTGTGGGATCGAGTGCACTCTCAGCACATTTGCAGATGACACCGAGATAGCTGTGTGTTTGACACGCCTGAGGGACGGCATGCCATCCAGAGGGACCTGGACAAGTTTGAGAAGTGGGCCTGTGTTCACATGAGGTTCAACAAGGCCAAGTGTTGGGTCCTGCTCCTGGGTCGGGGCAACCCCCTCAGTATCAACACAGGCTGGAGGATGAAGGGATGGAGAGCAGCCCTGCCAAGAAGGGCTTGGGAGTCCTGGTGGATGAAAAGCTGGACAGGAGCCGGCAATGTGCGCTCCCAGCCCAGAAGCCAAGCGTGTCCTTTGCTGCCCCC
>NW_010549600.1:0-4009 GCF_000687285.1 Phaethon lepturus | reverse complement strand
GCAGGAGAGACAGGGACGTGCTGGAGCGGGGCCAGAGGAGGCCCCAGCAACGCTCCGAGGGCTGGAACCCCTCTGCTGGGAGGACAGGACAAGAGAGTTGGGGTTGTTCAACCTGGAGGACAGAAGGCTCCGTGGAGACACCTTATTGCAATCTGCCAGGACTTAAGAGGGACTTTTTAGCAGGGCCTTTTTAGCCATAGCCATTTTTAGCCATAGCCATTTTTTTAGCCATAGCCATTTTTAGCCATTAAACTAAAAGAGGGCAGATTTGGACTAAACATAAGGGATACATTTTTCACCGTGAGGGTGGTGAAACCCTGGCCCAGGTTGCCCAGAGAGGTGGTAGATGCCCCATCCCTGGAAACATCCCAGGTCAGGTTGGATGGGGCTCTGAGCAACAGGATCAGTCAAAGATGTCCCTGCTTCTTGCTGGGGGGGTTGGACTAGATGACCTTTAATGGTCCCTTCCAACCCAAACTGTTCTATGATTCTATGATATTAATCTCAACTCCAAGGCTCTTTCATCACTCAAGGGTCCTTTTGTCAAGTGATATACTCTGGATAAATTGAAGAGCATTATATTGACCTTTATAACCAACTCAATAAAAAAAATTTAAAAATTAAAAAAAAATACAAATGAGGCCAGGACTAAGATTTCACTTTTTTACCTCTGATGAAACTGTGTTACTATTTACTTTATGCTTCTACATAGCACTTCTACAAGTGCTTTATGCTTCTACAGCGCCTTGCATTTGTCAATTGGTGCAGACTATATAATGATATCATCATTATATTTAGACAGTTGAGTGGGTTTAAGACATCTAAGTTTTTTTCTTTGCCAGAGATTGAGATAGTATGCTTGGTTACGGATATCTATCACCCTAATTCTACCATCACATCATCTTCCCTCACTTCGCTTCCCACCAACCACATGTATTCTCAATAGATGGGAGCTTTCATTTCACACAGCCACGAACCCGAGTATCAAGACTAGATTTTATTTTTTTTTATATCCCAGCTCCTACACCACGGTTAAAAAGAGCCTTTCAGTCTTTAAAACATTTATCCTCTTAACATCCCTGGCAAGCCAAGAAATGACGTTATTTCCTTTAAACATAGGGGAAACGGGGATACTGAGAGATAAAGTGACTTTTCTCAGAAAGTCTGCAACAAAGCAGAGACATGAAGCAGAATTTTTCAAATAATCATCATCATCACAAAAAGTCATTCTATCCACTGTGCAATCATATAGTGACAGATTAGGGGCATTTATTTGTTCCTCCACTAAAATAACATTCTATCTTTCGGATACTACTGAACATTATTCCTAATTGTTTATTGTTTTCTATTTTTTAGAGTAAGATTATTTTTATGCGACAGAGATTTTCTTTTAAATCCAGTCAGAGAAGACATGATTTTGAATAATTTTTCTAAAACTAACCTGCTAATGCAGTATAGTGATGCTTCAGAGAGAAAGCTATCAAGCCTCTGGTTGTGCGATTACTGCATATTAAAATTCCAATTTCCAGACCTTTACAAAAATATTAGTTCCAATTAGGCAATATGCTGATGAACTTCATGATGGCACAAGGTTCCTGACTTATTTCCTTAGATTTCTAAGACCATTTCATAAAGAAAGGGATCTAAATTACAGTTTGGGCTGACAGATAAAATTCATTCTTTCTCTCTCTCTTTTTTTGCTGCACCTTCCTGAAATGCCATTACACTGAGGTTAAATTTGAAGGGATTGAACTAATTTAACCACTTGCTTCCCAAGAACCTTTCCAGAAGAAAAAAAAAAAAGCAACACAAATGATACCATAGCTTAATAAAATTTTAAAATCTAGTAACAAATCCAAACCCTGACATTACTGATATCAGACAGTTTTGGCATGGATTGAAAATATGACCACATTAAGTTAAAGGAAACTCTGAACCAACTGGAAATCACAGTATAACATTTAATATATGGAAAGAGGTTGCATGGCATTCAGCCTATGTGAATGAGTGCCACCAGAATTATTTGGGATTGCAGAGTCCCTCCCCCAGGAGGTCCATCGCTCCCAGGCACCATTCCCTGACTTCTCACCATGAGCTCTGTAACACTGCAAGCTTCTTCAGCTTAAACTTCCAGCCACAAATGTTCCAAACTCTGTTTTACATCCAACAAGATTTTCCTCTTCTTCTTCCATCTACCAAGAAACTTTCTATAAGACCCGTGTTCTGGTAGCTAAAGAGTCTGCTCAGACGCAATGCTTTTATACTTACTCATCTCTCACTCAAATCTGTTTATGCTTGGGCCAACAACTTCTTCCAAGTTGATTAGATCTTTTCCTTTCTTGATGTTCAGTCGCCTAAGATGATCTTAATAGCAATCATATCATATGACCAGGTAAATGTTTTCTTTTTGTTGTTGTTTTTGGGGTTTTTTTCCCCATTTCTGTTTTAAGCTTATGGTCTAACCTGTACCTTGTGTAACAATATTACCACTTCTCCATCTCTGATAAAAATACTGTGTGTCACACATCTGAAATACCATTCACCTTTTAGATTATGTTATATCTGTGGTCCACAATCACTCTGTGATAGGCTAAAACAGCAAGGACTGAGTTTTTCCCAACTGATATCCCCATGTTCTCAGCAGAAACTCTTTTTATTCATCCCCTTGCACTTCACAGGCACATTCTGTATTTCTCTCCCACCATTTCTTTCAGATTTATTTCATCTTTCTCCATTACAGATGGCCGAACTACACACATAACTCCCATTGAGATGTCTCAGTGCCTTGTACAATGCCTTTAATATTTCCCTATCTATGCTTACACTGACAGATCATACTGGCATTTTTCATGGTCCTTCCATATTGCTGGCTGATAATCTTCCCCTTTGTTGTCCCTGGTTGTCTCCAGCTGAGTCACTAAGTTGAGGCAGAAACCCTTGTTATAAATTTCCCAACTCACAGCCTTACTCTTTGCACTAGCACATCAACACTACAACTACGTTTCCATCCCTTCTGTGCTCAGTTGCACTGCAGCTTTCCTGTAGGAAATTCCCATCAGTTCTAATACCGAGGTCAAGAAGAGGATATACTTTTTATTTTTTATTACAGACCCCCATGGAAATTCTCTTTGTCATTTTCCACTTACTTCCAGAGCATGGATGATTCTCTCCTCCAAGAAAGCCTCACACTCTATTAAAATCAGAGCAAGTGGCCTCATTTCATGGATTGCTTTTCCTGTTTCCTAAACATATTTCATAAAACATCGGATCTTCATGCATACAGTATCATTCCCAAATTTGATAGAATTTCAAATAAGTACTTTCATGTCCTTAAGAATACTGATATTTCTAAAGGCTTTTCAATATGTTTGTCTTCTATGCTGGAGGGGCACCTTTTGCTTTTGAAATTTCTAAGGTAACCTTACAACTTTACGTGTCCATGCACATGACCTGTTGCCATTAAGAAGGATTGAACTAATTAACATGTTTTTAAGAATCTGAAACCCTAATGCAAAATGTAGAGAAGAGAGGAGAGGGTACAGGAGGCCAGTGGCCAAGTAGCTTTTCCAACTGAGGTGGGGCAGCTAGTGAATCCATCATGCAGAAGGTCAGCTGCTGACATGCCCCAGGGATCTTCAATTTGCATGGGCTGAAGCCCTGCACATCCTAGTGGAAGAACAGACCTGTATGTACCCACCAGAATGATTCTTGGGGAATGCTGAACTATGGAAATAAAATTTTATATGGAAATATACTCCAAGGGGCTGTGAGTCATTATGCAGTTGCTGGATAGATTTAAGGAAACCAGCCTGTTTCCTTAAGTCAGGAAGGTCTCACTGACAAGCCCATATCCTCAGCAGGACACAACTCTAGGCATCAACCTAAACCTGGGGCAAGACACTAGATGAGACACTCCTCTGTGGGGGGGCACATGCCCTCCCCAAAGAGCTTGCAGCCACTCAGCTCTCTCTCTTGCAGCCTCACAGAATCACAGAATCACTAGGTTGGA